>NC_136523.1:25708862-25726362 GCF_053919585.1 Euprymna scolopes
TAGATTCGGACTTTCTTTGGCTGCTATATCCAGCAGATCTTGTAGTTTTTTTCCTCTAGATCAGCAATCAAGGCGCTATCAGACTTTCCTTGATTCCAAGACTCGGACTCTGGTCGTATCTAAGAACTAGTAAAAACAGTTGGAATTTTACAAAGAAATAAACAATAAAAAGAATTAATGCCGAATTCAGTGATTTTTAAGAAAAAAAAATTAATAGAATATATTTTGGTTTTTTTAAAGTCAGTTTCTATTCGACCCATACTTGGGACTCTAAAAGTTACTTCCACTCCGGGTCAGAGTCGACCTGGGAGCAATGGCAATTAAAGGGTGGCCCCTCACACTCCCAAAGCCCGCAAGCTGGAGTTTCCCATCGGATATAGTTTAAGGTCACATCCAGGACCCTCTGTCCAAGAAATGCTAAGTATTTGTCGATAGAACAACATCTCAGCTGCCTCCTAACGTCCACTAATCACTTTATTGATTGTCCAAGACTCACATACGTATGCCAGAACCGACCAGGCGTAATATTTTAGAAGTTTTTTCTTGATTCCAAGACTCGGACTCTTGTCGCATCTAAGAACTAGTAAAAACACTTGGAATTTTACAAATAAATAAACAATAAAATCAAGAAAATAGCACATTTCGAAGATTGTTCGCAAATAAATAAAATAAATAATTAAATTTAGAAATAAAAATCAAAGTGAATTAAAAATTATAAATTGAGTAAAAAAAACAAAAAAAACAAATCATAAATCAATAGAAAAAAAAGCCAAAATTGGATGCAAATAATTTAAACGTGAACAAAAAAGGGCGAGCGATAAGCGGCCATTTTAAAGTGGAACTCTTAAATGCCCATTAAATTTTCAATTAAATTACTTGTGTTCTTTTATTTTTTTTCGCCTGACACAGAGGCTTACAAGAACACACACACACGCGCACACACACACACACACACACACACACACACACACACACACACATATATATATATATATATATATATATATATATATATATATATATATATATATATATATATATATGCATATATTGTTTTAACAAAAACCAAGAATTCAAAGAATGGGTTGATAGCAACAAATAGTGTATTTCATTGTTAGTTACAATTGTTTCAAGACTATTCGGACAAATTCAAACATTATGTCGTTTGAAAATTTTCTAAGAACAGCCTTTCTTCAGACTTATTTAATAAAAAACACTTTAACAAGAAAACATTATGGAAACAATTTCCTTTATAAGGAAAGAAAACAAGCGAATGTATTTTATACCTATATCTCATCCTTGCAAAATATTTTTTTAAATTTATATATGTACCTATTGTTGTATCGCCATTAAAAAAAAATATATCATACAATGTTACCACTAATTACCTATGTCCATTTAATATATTTTATTAATACTATTCATTGATTTCTTAAATTATATTTCTTTATTTAATTTGAATTACTTTTAATCCGGACTGAGTTAAATTGTTGCGATTCTATCTTAGTATATTAATATATGTATATTAATATATATATATATATATATATATATATATATATATATATATATATATATATATATATAGTCATCCACATGCAGTACTGTTTCGCTGTTTCACAGCCAACCAGTGCGGCTAGACAGGTAACTACCTCCAGCTAGGATCGAAACCTGATCGCCGAAACGACAGTCGGTGCTTCTAACCGTTGCACTATACGGTTTCTGCTATGCGGGCAGTGAATTAACAATGTTTTGACATTGTCCAAAATACCTGAGCTCAGTTTGTTTACAGAAAGAGCAACGCTTCATACGCTAATGGTAATTCGTATATTACTTCCCAAATGCTCAAACTAAGATAAGGAGCATTTATATATATATATATATATATATATATATATATATATATATATATATATATATATATATATATATATATATATATACCACATGGGGAGACAAATAAATAGAAACATTAAAAAAATCCCCTATTTTAAATACACCCCTCTTTCTAAGCAAACGCAATATAAGGAATACCCGAAAAGACTAAAACGAAAAATCACAATACTAAAATCCAAGAATCCAAAAAAAAAGTATCAAAATAGAATGAAAGCACCCCTACCCTTATTTCAGAAGAGCTAGTCCCCCCTCCCCACACATACACATTAGTAACGACCTCGGATCACAGCCGCCTTCCTAAGGAAGCAAATAACCCAAAAATACTATAAAACAATATACACATTCCCAAACCAATAAGAGCAAACACACACACGCACACACATACGCGCACACACACACCGTACCCCACCCTAAAGGAAAAGAAAAAACATAAGGAGAAAGAGATAGCGACTACAGCCAGGTCAACGTTCTCCCTCACAAGCCCAATAAAAGAGCAATAAAAATTGAGCATGCCAATGAATTATAAACACTTACAAGCCTCCACCCCTTGGAAAAACTTCAAATTAACTACGAAAATCGCCATTTTTATATCTCCAACACATTTGAAAATAATTTCTGACGAGGACGCATCACAGAACGTCTTAAACGCGCGTAAAAACGATTTCAATAACTTAAAAACATTATTACAATGATCCAAACATAATTCTCAATGAAAAACCAAGACACGGAATAATAAAATAATGTTAAAAAATACGCATTGTTGGTGACTACTCCCTTATTTAAATATACATCTTTCTTTCGTTGGAATTTCTTAACCCATTTTATATAAAAATATATATATATATATATATATATATAAATATATATAAAGTGCTTCAATAAGTTTCCTGACTTTTGTCGAATGGGCACTTTTTTATGGTACACACATCAAACTCTTGCCCTTTTCGAGATAATCTCCTCCGGCTGCAATTCACTTGCTCTACCGTTTCAACAACTTCTAGAAGGATCCATCGGAGTCCACTTGTGTGAACATGTCACTGACCCTCGTCACAACATATTTCGCTTCGTCAATTATCTCATAACAGCAGAATGTATGGTTTTCATTAAGCTTATGTAATAACGAATAGTCAAAGGGAGCAAGGTCTGGACTAGAGGGAGGGCGAGAAACTGTTTTGATGCCCATCTTAATAAAATAATCTGTGACAAGGATGTATTGCTCTTGGGACAAACTTTGTGCAAACTTCCTCAGCCTTAGTTTCTCGCCAATAATTGTGTGCACAGTTCCCACATGCATTTATTTCTCTATGGGTACACGACGATTCTTATTCATGAAATTCTTTATTTGGTAAATCAATTTCTGACTTCTTTACTCCTCCTACATATCTCACAGACGCACTGGCTTCCTTAAATTTCTTATACAACTCCAAAACTCAAAACCGCCGCTCGATTCATGTAAGATGGTCAAAAAGCAGTATAAAGCATTCCATATGTTTCTGTCCTATTTTCCAATTTTTAAACGGAAATTTATCGCATATCGTCCTTCTAAAATTTCCTCCTGTCCGGATTGCTTTTTGAAATTAATCAGCTGTAACAATCTGACTTTAGTAGGATGTATTCCAATTCTTGCCGTTTGCATCTGAAATCATTAACATTGGGCAGTCATCTCATAAAATGTATAGCAATAACATACTAATTTTTAAGAGTCAATGACAATTTTAAATGCATGTAGAAAATGTTTAGAGTCTTATTGAAGGCTCCGCGTATATATATATATATATATATATATATATATATATGTATATATATATATATATATATATATATATATAATAAAAAATTACAATTAAATGTACCAAAATGATCCAAGATGGTAAAACTGAAGTATATTATAAATATGAAAGAATTACTATTTATAAATTAATCTCAACCAGATTTAAAAGCTATATATATAGTTATTCACAGGCAGGACTGTTTAGGCGTATCACAACTCATCAGTGCGACTAGACAGTCGTGGATCGAACTTAAAACCATCATGTTGACATTCGGCAACTCTAACCATCGGACTATGAATTAGTGCTCGTAAATAGTTCGCCTCAAGTGTCTATTAAATTGTCGCAACAGTGATCAAACTATCAGTTTGTTTGTAAACAAACTAAAAGTCGGCTTCGCTTAATTGCTTAAGTACACGTCGGATAAAAATATATTTACAATTTGACATATATATATATATATATATATATATATATATATATATATATATATATATATAATTATAAATTGTAAATTTTATATATATATATATATATATATATATATATATATATATATAAAATTATAAATTGTAAAGCCGCACTGATGAGCTGTGAAACAGCGAAATAGTACTGTATGTGGATTACTATATATATATATATATATATATATATATATATATATATATATATGCTTTTTCTACAAAGTGTGCCTTCCCCTCTTTTCCGAAGGGCGTCCTGCCTATCTCACAGTCAATCAATATTGGTTACAAATTTCAATGTGTGGAGCCGTCTATATAGGCAAGACGACCCAACATCTTCAGATTAGAATCACCCAGCATGTATCTCGTTTCATCCGGGATCATCAGCTTATTCCATGGGTTCCCAATCAATAGAATCGGTTATTGGACAACACTTAGTAGATAAAAACGACTGTGGTTCTACATTCTCTCCAGAGTTTTGTACAGAGGACATATTAAGTTCCACCGGTCTGTCCTCAAAGCACTTGCCATCAGCTTTAGCCCCCAATCCTCCTTTGTGCAAACAGAGAAACCTGTGGTTATAGTTGGAACTATTTAGGGGAACACATTCTATTTATGTTTTTTTTCTTTCCTATCTCTTTCGCATATTAGTATTGGTATTTAAACAAAAAAGGAATATTTTCTTTTTCTTCTTTCAGCCAGTTATCATTAAAAAAAACTTTGTCTGGCGAAAAACGCTTCCGGATTTATTATATTTTGTGATTCTTCTAATCGAATTATTTATTTTACCCAATTGTATATTTATAATTAGGGCGAGGACAACAGCATATTCTTTTCATTGTTTTTACTCTCGAGTGTGTATCCGTGGATATCTTGTATGCTTTTATATAGACTGATGTGGTTCTCGTTTGATTAACTGTGTCTAACTATGTCGGATGCATACTCGAGAGTCAAAACAATGGTTAGAATATGCTGTTGTAATAGTTCTGTTCATAATATGTTATTTCCCCGTTTTTTTTTTCTACTTTTCCCCTTTTATTTTAGTCGATTTAACATCCGATTATGGTTCATTTCTTCTACATTATTTTTAAATTTTGCCATTCCAATAAAGATATACATACATATATACATACATATATATTTTTTCTGCTCTTTTCGCACCCCTCCTCTGACATCATTCACTCTTCCATCCCATCATAACGAACATTTCTGTAACGTTGACGGCAAAAAAAAAAAAAAAACGGCCGGGTAGCTGAAACAATAATGTAACTTAACAGAAAGATACGGTAATAAAAAATAAAACGCATATTTGCTCTACAACAGTATTGAGCACTTTCTCAAGTTTTTATTAATTACCATTTCTACTATATATATATATATATATATATATATATATATATATATATATAGAGAGAGAGAGAGAGAGAGAGAGAGAGAGAGATAGATAGATAGATAGATAGATAGATAGATAGATAGATAGATATAGCGAAGAAGAACGATAGATAAGTTGCTTCTTTCGTCACGTATGGTGCGATGTTCGAAATGGCCGATAAAAAAGTTGGATCGAAGAACGAAATGAGGATGAGTGACAAAAGACAACAAATATTCCGTGAAAGCGAAATATTAATGCCTTCTGCCACGCCGGGCCTGACCGTTTCGCCATTTCGATGAACCCGTGGCTGGCACCTGTTTATTTGGACGCCCGTTATCTTAACGGACGGCTCGCTATCACAGGTCACTTTAACCGGGCGCGTGACCCTTTACACAACATAGGATTGAGCTCACCCCCAAACTCCATCTTCCTCTATTTTTTTATTTGTTGCTTTTTTTCTTTCTTTTTTTTTTTGTCTACATGTCTATATCCATTTGCCTAACGAGTTATTGCCCTTGTACTTTCTTGTATTCTATTGGATTTTGGGATAACATGGTTAATCGCTCAGTATTTGACACGACTTCAAGCATATATATATATATATATATATATATATATATATATATAACTACTTAATTTACTCACATAAAATTAATATATGAAAGTATAGATTTATGCGTAAACTTTAAGTATTTACCTCAAAGTGCCCAATACGTAGGTAGAGTTACTTATGCGCATAAGCCTGAAGAGTCCTAGAGTGGATGAAACGCGGAATATTCAGTGTAGCTTAATCGCCATATATATTTTATAAATTACTATATATATATATATATATATATATATATATATATATATATATATATATATACGCGAGATAAGTCACAGATTAAAGGTCAAGTGAAATATCCTGTTAGATATTTTATTGAGGTAATACTTTCAGGGTGATCCTAGCCAAAAAGGTAAAGCTCAATATTTAAAAATAGAGCAATATATAAGTTTAATGATTAAAGTTAAATTCTGAAAATCAAACTATAGACACATATATTCGAGTTAAGAATTTATTGTTTGACGCAAGGAATATATAGAGGGGAGTTGTGTTAATTTCCTTAATCCATGGATTTTCAACAATGGCTCATATCACCAGAGGAAATGAAATGAGGTTAGAAAAATATTCAGCTGTGAATAAACACATAGTTTGCTTTTCAGCACAAATATTGAAAATATTATTTGAGTGATGAATAATACTTATAGGAAAGGAATTTCATACAACTTGGGCAGTCTATTATCGGAAAGTGTTCAATATCTTGCGGGGTATTATTACCAGGGCGGAGGAATATTGAACACTTTCCGATAATGGACTGCCCAGGTTGTATGAAATTCCTTTTCCTGTAACTATTATTCACCATTCAAATAACGTTTTCAATATATGTGCTGAAAAGCAAAATACGTGTTTATTTACAGCTGAATATTTTGCTAACCGCATTTCATTTCCTCTGATGATTTGAGCCAGTATTGAAAATCCATGGATTAAGGAAATTAACATAACTCCCCTCTATATATTCCTTGTGCCAAACAATAAATTCTTAACACGAATATATGTGTTTATATTTTGAATTTCAGAATTTAAATTTAACCACTAAACTTATATATGTGTGTGTGTGTGTGCGTGTGTGTGCGCGCGTGTATGTGTGTGTGCGTGCGCGCATGTGTATGTGTGTGGAGGGGGCGCACGCGCGTGTGTGTGTGCATGTGTATTCTATAAATAGTCTGTGCTTAGAGCTTAAAAATGCGTAATCTCTTAAATTGGCATAAGGCCACTCGAGGATATGGCTTAATTGAGTTTTACTGATGTGCGGCGAATTATCAATCAGTAACATGCATGTAAACTGCTCAGTAATGATTATTAAGAACTAGCAGGGGGAACCGGCTTTGTCCGGTCGTAAAATACGCTTAAATATGATACTTGATTTGTCCAGAGTTCGTATACATTACTATAGCGTCGTGATTTCAAAAGTACAAAAAAGTATTTGGGTGTCATTAGCTAGAATCGAAACCAAAATAAAAATATTATTAACGTACAAAATGTATAACGACTTTAAAATTGTGACTCTTTTTTTCACCAATTTACGAACTATTTGAACCGGCTAAACGCAAGATCAGTCCATAAAGAATCCAATAATTTGAGACCGCTAGCGCTGCTCTGCGACTTTTAGTTTCAGAAGAGATAGGGTTCGAAAAAATGGAGACATACAGGCAGACATACAGACATTTTTTTTTTTTATAAATTAAATTTATCGACATTGGATTTGAAAACGGCAATCTTGTGGTTAGCTTGTTGAACTATGTTTCACAGGCAGATAGTTCTACAAAAGAATTTGGAAAAAAAAAACTACAGAGTCATATTCCGGAAGTGACGTTATTTCTCTTCGGTGGTGGTGGTAGGGGGAAATAAGCAGGATTATGTTGCTTTTAAGATTTCGAATAATTTTCACACTCTGTCAAGGCAGGATAGGGTACTTCATCTTCGGACGTATTTGACTTGTATAGGGGAAGGATTGTGTCAGAAGTGATATGCTTTCTGGAGCGATAGAATTGTTACAGGAAAAAGAGCTGTTCCCCTTTGGATGTAAATACGAAAAACGTAAGATAAGTGAAAATGATATTAGGATAAGCCGAGACTCGAACCTTGTAAACAAGGTTAAGAAACAGAATGTTAGAAAATAAGGCTATTGTTAATTCTGAATATTAAATATGTCAGTAAAAGAATGAAAAATGAAAAATAAAAATATATTGCTAAAAATAGGTTAGGTTAAAACATAGGTTAGGTTAAAAAATAGGTTAGGTTAAAAAATAGGTTAGGAGAGGATTCTTTTGTTTGCAGAAGTGTGTTTTGGACAAACATGCAGAGCCACGTGAAATTAGTTACGTTTGAAAAACACACTTCTAGCGTCATAGACAAGGGACGATTCTTCATATAGTTCGATGGGTTAGAATTTGAGAGTCAGTCAGACAGTCAGTCAGAGAGAGTTGAGAGTCAGTCAGTTGGCAGTCAGTGGTCAGCTGACCTTTTTGAAGCGAAGGGTATAAGATTAAACCATGTAGATAAAAGTGAATTCCTGACGTCATCAGCGTTCGACCGGTCCAATGAATAAAGAATCATCTTTGTGTTTTTGTAACTGTTGTCATGTGTCATCTTTCAACACTCCAAAGCTAATGTGTTAATCATCTTGTAAGGAAAATTGTGTAACCCTTCGAGGATTATGTATCGCCCCTCCTCTGTGTTAAGAACTTGTTGATCAAGTTGCTGTTGAAACGGATTTGATATAAGTCTTTTATTTCAAGCCTGGAATGTAGGTAAATTCCAGAAACTTGTTAAAACACGGATGTCTTCAAGACGAGAGCTATTTATTTCGATTTTGTCCAAGTGAGAATCAGTAACAAAAGGAATACCCGTACCTTGGGACGCATTAAACGTAAGCACCTTCCTTTATTTGCTGCATTTGCTGTGTACCATGAAGAATGTCCCAGCTATGGGCAAATAGCCCCGCTGCCTGGTGGATGCCTTGGCAAAAGCTAAAAGAGTAAATCCCGACAAAACAAATTTTATCTGGAGTTCCGATAGGCGGATGGTGAAATTATGCAACATCTTTCCGACAGCTCCAGAAGTTAAACGAGTGATCGTTTTCAGCACAATGGCAAATGCACTTTTGCGAAAATCACCAAAATTCGTTGTAGATAGAGCCAAAAGAAGACTTCTAGAATCAGCACTTATTTAAAACACTAGTATCATCACGCAAAGAAAAGGTTTCTACAGTTTAGCCCCTATTACAAGAGATATAATAATCAAAGAACAAAATCTGAATACAGATCCTGGGTAATTCGGTCTATTGTCCTTAACCGTCTCTTCTCAAAAAATTTAAACAAAATTAATAAGATAAGGGGGAAAAAGTGCTTGTACATATGTAATTAAAACCCGTTTTTAAAATGTGTGTGTGTATATATATATATATATATATATATATATATATATATATATATATATATGCATTGAAGAATCCAACCTTCTCACACGCACATTTATAGTTTCTGCCCAGAATGGGAAGGATTTTAATAGTGTTTCTTTTTTCACTCGACTCGCTTGTGGTCTATGATTATTTTCTTCTGCATTTTTCCTATTAAATCCTGATGATGTCCCCTGCAATAGGGACGAAACGTTGATTACCATCTCATAAATTCTTCGGTTTTTCTTCTCAAACAGCATAACGTCAACCATCGCTGGTATTTTTATTTTATTTTTACTCATATATATATATATATATATATATATATATATATATATATATATATATATATATATTACACAGTGATCACCACTTATCAAGGCCCGGAAGCCACTCAGGGATAAGGGTTATTGCAAGTACATTACGTTAGTGTGGAGATTTGATGAAGTGTTTACTTAAGGGGGCGATTCATTAGGAATTTGTTTACATTGGACTTGAAGACATCCAAGTTGTAGTCCGGTGGGAAGCAGGCAGACGGAACAGAGTTCCACAGGCGTGCAGTTCTAAGAAAGAAGCTTTGTTCATGGAATCCGCGTTTTGATTTAGGCACAGATATAGAGTGAGGGAAATTTTTCACAGTGGATTCAGCTAGACGGGTGTTTTTCGTGAAAGATTGGCGAGGGGGGACCAGAGATTAGACTTCAGATGAGTACCTGCCATGGAAATGACAATAAAACAAGGATAGGCTCGCAACGTCTCTTCTGTGGGAGAGAGGTTGCAGGGTAGGTAAAAGGGCATCCCCCACTAAGCCACGAAGTCTATTTTGTACTCTGTCAAGGCAGGATAGGCTGTTTTTAGCAGCTCCTGCCCAGATATGGCAACAGTATTCCATCCTTGGACGTACTTGGCTTTTATACTTGGATCTATATATATATATATATATATATATATATATATATATATATATATATATATATATATATATATATATTGAGAGAGAAAGAAAGATACAGATAAAGAAATTGAAAGAAAGTAATTTAAAGAAAGGAGTGGTATCCGACACGACACCCTAGTGAAGTAATTAATAAATACGTAACATTTGGGTTGCCCTGCACTATAGTTAAACTTTTTCTTTTTCATGCAAAGTAAAGCCCCATTGAATCAAAGTCAAATTACTTACATGCAGTGTGTTTGCTTACGTGTGCTTATGTGTGTGTGTTTGTCTGTGTATGCGTGTGTGAGTGCGTGAATATCATTAACTCGGATGCATGCATATATATCTAAGCCACTGTAGAACGTATCTATGATGGATATATATATATATATATATATATATATATATATATATATATATATATATATAATGAGATAGTTTGAGAGAGATAAAGAGGTGGGTGACCACCCTTATTTCTTGACAAGATTTTAAATAAACAGGAGAGAAGACACCATCCAATACAAACAAACTTTGGTCGCTCCAAGCATACACAATTTTTTTTCTGGCACTAAATGAATACTGGTTTGAAAGATAGATAAATATCAAGCCAAAGACATAGAGAGAACGTGTGTGTGTGTGTGTGTGTGTGTGTGTGTGTGTGTGTGTGTGTGTGTGTGTGTGTGTGTGTGTGTGTGTGTGCGTACGTACGTACGAGCTGGAGAAGAAAGAGAGAGAGAGACCAGGTTAGGTTTTTTTTTTCTGGCACCAAATGAATACTGGGTTTGAAAGATAGATAGATAGATAGATAGATTGATACAAAGATAAAGAGAGGGAGAGAGAGTGTGAGTGCGTGTGTGTGAGAGAGAGAGAGACAGAGAGAGAGAGAAAGAGGGAGCAGGAGGAAGAGGGAAAATATGAGCTCCTGAGGTAAATGCAAAACCGAGAAGTAAAAACGCTTGTAACGTCCTTTCTTTGTCGGCCCATATATATATATATATATATATATATATATATATATATATATATATATATATATATATATATATATATATATATATATATATATATATATATATATATATATATAAACTTTAACACCAACCTCAGGCATTTTTCACATGAAGCAACAATCGCTTAGCATATGTAGAAAGCCCTGAAAAGATTTTATATACAACTTACCGACTGATAAGTGAAGAGTTATTCCCAAGGGAGATAATGAGGTCGAGTGACAAGCAGATAACAAGATTGATAGGCCGGAATAAACACTCATAACAATTTTGATCTTTACGGTGAGTCGTAAGTAATGTTGAGGGTTCGAGTTATGCTATCGATGGGGTAGTTCTACATGGCCACACTAGTGAGTTTCAACAGAGAAGCAATTATATTAATTAGATACTAAGTATTACCTCCCTTTTGGACACGACTACTGTTACTAGCTGTGAAGGAATGGCTCTCACCTTGAGGAGACTTCATGTTTAGACAAGCTTTTTGGTATGATCTGAAATGGAACACACCCTAATCTGAAATGGAGCACATATATCATCAAATCCTTTGCCAAAGTCGATGGAAAAATGGTAGGATATTTCACTGCTGATGCAAATCTCTACCTGTATAATAGCCAAGTACGTTTTACGATGGAGTATTGTTTCCACACCTTGGTAGGAACTGCTCAGAGCGTTTCTTGCCTAAACAGAGTTCAAAACCTACTTTATAGTATAGTAAGCGATGCCTTTTTCTCTTCTCTGCAACCTTTTTCTCACAGAAAAAAATTGTTGCGAACCTGTTTCTGCTCTATTGTAATTTTCATGGCAAGTGTTCGACTGAGCTCTAATCTATGGTCTCTCTTCACAAAAAAAAATCGTCTAGCCAAAACTCTATCAATAAATGCCACACTATCTATCGATGCTAAACAATGAATGCATGAACAAAACTTCTCCTTTCCTAGAACTGCTCGTCTGCGAAACTCTATTTCGCTGATCTGCTTTTCAGATGACTACAGTATTATCGTCTTCAAGTCCAATGTAAACAAGTTCTTATTGAACCGTCCTTGTAAATAATCTGATTATACCAAATTACCACCAAAAGCGAGTACTACGCGGTTGTTTCAATGACTATAATACACACTTTAATCCATATCCTCGAGTGCTTTCCGCGCCTCTATATGTGGTAATTCTTTTGTAAAAAAAAATAGTCCTCGTGATAAAAGATACGATATATTTGCCAATATAATGCATGCATCTTTCATTTCTAACATACATACACCAATTATCTAGCTTTATTATATTTCTATACTATATGCATATTAGTGATGGGACGATTCCGATATTTTTTCCGATTCCAATACAATTACCGATTCTGTTTTAAATTAACGATTCCGATACAGTTGCCGATCCGATTCCGATTCTTTTCAAATTTCTCAATATGTAGTTGTAGATTTGTATTTAATTGTTTGCTTTTTTTACATAGGCATAACAACTTATCAAGGCCCAGATACCAATCGAGGATAAGGGTTAAACATTTTCGGTTCAGGATATCATATGGCCTTTGTCGTTCTACGGAAAGTGACAACATAGCTTATATTTTAAACCTTTTATGGAAAAAAGCTCTATTCAAATAACTTGATTATGTATTAGAGCTGACATCTATTTAATATAGCCACCTTCATCCTAAATCGCCGCCTTGATACGTGTCCGGAAGTGAGAGCATGCGTTTTCCACAAGTGCTGGCAGGAGCTCAGCGAGTACTCGGCGAATGGTGATAATGAAGCTTGCTTTGCTGTTGTGGGAAATTATGTTGGTGATGTTCTCGCCGTCTGACCAAAAGAAGTAGCCCAGCGGGTTCAGTCAGGGGAGAGGGTGTCATGTGAGAGAAGAGTATAAAATCTTAGCACCCCTGGAGCGAAGCCTGGGGCCTCTTTGGACTTGTGGACCGGCGCCGAGTCCTGCTGCCACATCCAGGGTCTGCCAGCGGCCAGGGGATCACAACCATCTTCAGCACATTCAGGTACACTTTGGTGTTGACTTTTAAGCCGACTGCGAAGATGTGAGCTGGCATTATGTGACCCTCACTTAAAACCACAACAAAGACCATAAAGATGGCTGGAACCTTTGTTTTCATCATCCTGGGAACGTCTGGTTATTCATGGCAAACAAGTGATGCATTTTGAGAGTGCTGGCAATGGTGCTGCTGTCATAACAGTAGAGAGCATGAGTTGTACAGCGGCGCATCTCCGATCTCAATTTTTGAACATTGTGTCACTTTCAGATACATACAAGGCGCCTATCGCTCTGGCGCCTATACACAACTGGTCAATTAGTAGGTAGTTAGCTACGAAAAAAAAAAGAAAAAAAAAACGGTTTTCATAAAACAGAAATAGAATCACGCCGTCTTTTCTATAATGAAAATATCGTTGCCCCTGTATATGCATATATTTTCCCAAAGATAAACAATACACTTTTGGCGTGATCTATAGACGTGAATTTTATTGGTAGTTTAAAATTAATAAATATTTATATATTTTTTTTATATTTAGTACCAGTGCTGGAAAAGAAGATTTAAAACAAGATTAACACAAAAAATTAACCAATAAAAAGACTCGTTTAAACATCCAATAATAAACACACATTTTTCCGATTCCGATACCAAATCTGGCAAATAATAATTTTTGGTTTCTTGGAACTGAAAAAAAAAATCAACACATGCGCAAATATAAATTTATACGTTATTTCCTATCTGAAGATAGCTCAAACGGTAACCAGAAAGTCTAAACATTTTTTTAAGTTTGCAATTATATTTTAATTTAAAATAACCACTATCTATTGGGTATAATATAATAATAAATAGGGAATTGGCTTTATAATCTTGAATACGCTAGCTGCATGAAATAAAACACCAGATGTAAGCATATGTCACGACCGGGCAATGCTAGGCACCATGCTTGTATTAGGAAAACGATAAATGATATAGATATATAATAATAATAATAATAATAATATATATATATATGTATATATATATATATATATATATATATATATATATATATATATATATATATATCCCCTCGTTGCTGGAAGACCATGGATGTGGAAGCCGAACTCGGCGCCGGTTCACAAGTCCAATAAGTTAAAAGACGTTATATTAATAATATATTAGATGAATAAATAAATTCCCATGCTAATATATATATATATATATATATATATATATATATATATATATATATATATATATATATATATTAGCATGGGAATTTATTTATTCATCTAATATATTATTTATATAACGTCTTTTAACTTATTGGACTTGTGAACCGGTTTTTAACCTTTAAAACTATATAAAAAAAACTTATTAATTTTTTTTAATTTTTTATCGTTCGTTGGGAAAATATTTAATTAGTAAGTCATTTAATCACCTGCAATCAATGCATCAACTTGTTTTCTCGAATTCACTATAGTCTTAATATTAATTTAAGGGGTCATCAGTTGTTTTCCATGAAACAGTGTTTTGAGGATATATATATATATATATATATATATATATATATATATATATATATATATACTTAAAAGTCGCCTGATCTCTCTAATCTTTTTCTTACCGACCAACTGACACCACAAGACAAAATGCAATTCTTTTTCCAACAAGATGGTGCTACATGCCACACGTCTCACGGATCAGTGATACGGGTTCATGGCATATTTATGAGAAAGAGAACAATTAGGAAAGGGTTAGTGCCACCAAGTTCCTCGGACTTGTCATCATGTGAGTTTTATATTTGGGGGACTTTAAAACAAACACGTTATGCAAATAATCCTCATAATTAAGACCAACTAAAAGAGAACATTACCAACACTATCGGAAGAATCACCAGAAAAGATCTACAGGCAGTATCTGCAAACCTTGTTAAACGTGCCGAGAAACGCATAGATGCTAACGAGGAGCATCTAACATATTTTATAACACTATAGGTGATATAAACGATAACAGAATGTTCCTTCTCTCTACTACATTTTCTCGGCTATTTTTATGTGGGCCACAATGCATATATATATATATATATATATATATATATATATATATATATATATATATATATGCATATATTCTTAAGGGATTAGAACAACAGTCTAAAGAGCAGAGTATATTTTAATGTATTAGTAAATTTATTAATACAATTAAAATAAAAGAAAAGAAAACAGTGCTCGTTGTAATGTAGATATATATAAAGCTCGATTGGCATATATATATACATATATATATATATATATATATATATATATATATATCCTAGAGCTATTCTAATATTGAGTAAGAACAATTTATAATTAAAATTAAAAATTAAAATTAACATTAACATTTTCAAGCATTTCTAAACTACATTTACCATCCCGATGGATGCATCGACGATGATACTTACGAGTTTTAGAAGGTGGATTATTATAAGATACATCTGCCTTACTTTGAAAAAATGCTAGGTTTATTTTTGGTGATGAGTAAACTTTGTTTCAAAAAACTATATGATAAAATTATTGTCCTATGCTTAATGTTTGTCTACAAAAACATCGTTTCCGAAACGATCGTACAATAGGTATAAGTATATATATATATATATATATATATATATATATATATATATATATATATATATATATATATATATATATATATATATAGTATAAGTATGAATCCACTTTTAAGAAGCACGGGGACAATGGAATTTTAAATGTGAGGTCAGAATGAACGATCACGTGCGAATTTGTATTTTTTTATTAAATAAACAGATATTTATTTATTTAACTTCATTGTTTTTACTCTCGAGTATATATCCGACACAGTCAGACAATTAATCAACCGGGAACCACATCACTCTACATAAAAACATATAAGATATCAATGGATATATACCTGCGAATC
Organism: Euprymna scolopes; assembly: GCF_053919585.1. NCBI lineage: Eukaryota > Metazoa > Mollusca > Cephalopoda > Sepiida > Sepiolidae > Euprymna > Euprymna scolopes. The sequence goes on from NC_136523.1 coordinate 25,725,212, forward strand.
AAAACAAGGAAAATATGATGTTGTCATAGCCCTGGTTATTACTATGCAGCTTATGAGATAACTGACCAATTTTTGTGATTTCAGGTTTAAATGAACAGCTACAGAAAGAATTGGAATACACCTTACTAAAGCCTGATTTTCACAGCTGGTGAATTTAAAAATGCAATCCGGATCTGAGGACATGTTAGAAGAAAGATATGCAATGAAATTCTATTTTTAACTTGGAAAAATGCCACAGAAACGTATGGAATGCTACAGACTGCGTTTAGGCCATCTTGAAACTCGACTCGAACACCTAGCCCATGGCAGTGGTCTCCAGAAAGCGATGAAACGTGTTGTCAATATCGGCTTACCACCGTCGTCATATCATGTCATTTCGAGACACTTCTCTAATAAACTGGGAAGCTGGTTTTCCCCAAAGTTTGGTAAGAAGAAATAAACCGCGTTATCGAGTTCATTAAAAACCATCCCGCAGAAAATGATAACTGCTGAATAACTATTGCTTACGTCGTAGTAACGCTCGCACAAAATGTTAACTTTACGACTTTCACTTGGCGTAATTAACATGTCATTTTTTTTTTCACCTTTTATTTTCCAACTTCGCCTCAGGGCCTCAGGTTCGATCCTACCTTCTTATCAAAACTTTCTTACCCTCCCCCTGTTTCTTTTGGATTTAAGAGCACACACACACACACACACCTTGAAACACCCGGGCACCGCCGGGTACCCCCGCTAGTATAAATATAAAAGCGAAAATGTGAGTGTATGTATGTATTTATGTGCACTTTTTCTGGGTGTCTGCAAAAGGTTTTTTTTCCGGGGGCTGCTCGCTCGGCTCGCTCATTCTTAAAACTTTTGTATCAGGTCTGAATGATAATATCTACGAGTTAACAACGGGGGTCGCCTGTCTATTTAATTTGCCCGACTTTGAAACGTTAAATATTCCACATTTTCGGATCGCCGCGTATTGCTTTCGTTTTTCGGTATAAAATAAGCGAAACTCGAATCCCTGGCCCACAGCCAGTGGTCTCCAGAAAGCGATGTAAACGTTTGGTCAATGTCGGCTTTTCACCGTCATATCAGACAGCTGCTTTCATTTCGAGACACTCCCCTAATAAACGGGGGAGCAGCTTTTCCTTCCCCAAACTTCG
>NC_136523.1:25728862-25766362 GCF_053919585.1 Euprymna scolopes
GCATACACATTTATACGTTAAAATCAATTTATCTTTAACTAGTTCTTATCCATCTGAAGACAGCTTAATCGGTTACGAAACTAAAACTGGAGCACCAAATGTTTTGGTTTCGATCCCAACTGAAGACACAGAAGTCATATTCTTATTTTTTTAACTTTTGAAATCATTATTTTATATTAGGTACAATATAATAATTAATACCAAATCTGCATGAATTATAAATAAAAATATCATATTTAATTGTATTTTACGAACAGGCAATGCCGGGAATCCTGCTAGTATTATAGAAAAATTAAATACTATATTCAATAAATAAATAATTTCCATACAAATAAATGTTTCTGTTTATTAAATAAATATATTCTCATAGTACGATATATGTATGCCTCGCCTCTGTGTGTGTATGTGTGTGTATGTGTATGTGTCTGTGTATGTGTGGTCGTATGTGTATGCATGTGCACATGTGTGCATGTATGTATATGCGCGTATGTGTGTGTGTATGTGAGCATATTTGTGTATGGGTGTATGTGTTTGTATGTGAATATATGTGTACATGTGCGGGTTAGTGTATGTGTGTATATTTGTGTATGGGTGTATGTGTGTGTATGTATATGTATGTGTACATGTGTGTATGTATGTGTATATGTGTATATTTGTGTATGTGTGTATCTGTGTATATTTGTGTATGTGTGTATGTGTTTGTATGTGTATGTGTATGTCTGTATGTGTTTGTATGTGTGTGTATTTCTTTGTATGTGCATGTGTATGTGTATGTGTGCATGTGTGTATTTAAGTGTACGTGTGTATCTTTGTGTATATGTGTATGTATGTATGTATGTGTATGTGTGTATGTGTATGTATGTATGTGTTTGCATTTGTGTATGTGTATATGTTTGTATGTCTGTGTATGTGTGTATGTGTCTGTATGTGTTTTTGTGCTTGTATGTCATGTGTGTGTGTATGTGTGTGTGTGGGTGTGTGTGTGCGTCCCATCAATCATGAACGGATAGAATCGTTCTTGTAAATTGTTTATTATGTCTTGATTCATCAATTCCCTGCCAGGGGCCTGGGCGACACACCCCACACAAACGAATCATGCCTAATGGCCAAAGGGTATAAAATAAGAGCTGGGAAGAAGGAGGAGGAGGAGGAGGATGAGGAGGGATGAGGATGAGGTGTTGTGCCCCCTACTTTCATCCCGTTCCAAGAATTTCGATGCTGCGAAGCGATGATGATGATGAAAGGTTTAAGTGTCCGCTGACAGATCAAAATCAGGACATTGACCGTCTAAGAATTTAAGAGGATATCTCTTCGGCGGTAGGTGACCATTAATCGGCTAATCAAGGTGAGGACAGGTACCATTTAACCCTTTTTTGTAGATGTTGCTAAGCATCACATAAAAGAAGCTCTGTCCGTCAGCCACTTTTGAAACAGTGTATTCGAGTACTGTTCCCGGGTTCGAATCTGTCCGATGATTGTAAATATTACTTTCTACACTGATGATTGCGCAAGCATAAAATATTAGCGTCTGTTGATATAAAAATGATTACTAACATTTATTTTATAAAAAATATTCATATTGTAAAAAAAAAACTTTAAGAAAGGGAGAAACTGCATTTAACTTAAGCGAAAATTGCAACACGCAATAACCCGAGTGGCTTCTGGGCCTTGATAAGTGGTGACTACCTTGTAAAAACAACAAAAATGAATTTCAACTTCCGGTCATTGAATACTCCCTAACTAATTTTCCGTCTTGTGTTAATTTCTGAAAGTCTGGGGTTAGAATACCAACATACGTAGAAAAAAGATGACATTGAAACTGGGTTCGAGTCTTACGATTGGCAGTAAGTAAGGTTGCACACTTTCTACACACGTTGTGGTCTGAGTCGAAAAGTGGACAAATGAATAGAAAAAAACCTCGCGAAGAAGCTTGACATGCATACTCGCAAGGACTTTGTTAGCAATACCGTTTTACTCTATGCTTGATTAAAAAAAAAAAGCTAATATATCAAGGGAAATATGTCAGCCAGTCTTTCTTTTATCGTTTTGTTGAACTAATACGAATCTAGGCTTTATTTAAAAAAAGAAAAAGAAATAAAGAAAAAGGCATAGAACGTCGCACATGCGCACAAAGAGACTTTGTATAAGTTGCAGTCGGACGTTCAAATGAATTCCAATATGTTTTCGGACCTGACCGGACCGGCTATCTTCCTTGCACTAATGTCTATATAATGTGTAATAAAAGCACTTACTTCAACCAGCTCTCTTTCCCCCTCTCGCACTCTTTTTTGATATATCGATATTATCTATCTATCTATCTATCTATCTATCTATCTATCTATCTATCTATCTCTTTCTCTCCCTCTCCTCTCTCTCTCTCTCTCTCTGTATATATATATATATATATATATATATATATATATATATATGCATGTATATATATGTGTGTGTGTGTTTCACGTTATGTATACGCTAAATGTAGAAATCAACATATATATATATATATATATATATATATATATATATATATATATATATATGTTTGTCATCCACGTACAGTGGTGTTTCGTTGTATCACAATTAATCAGTTCGGCTAGACATACACCTCTCCCCAAGCCGTGGATCGCACCTACAACCGTCGCGTTGACAGTCGACAACTTTAACTATATATGTATATATTTTTAGTTTTGTTTTCGGTTTCGATTCTAGCTGATTGCACCAAATATTTTTTTTTACTTTTGAAATAATGACTGTATAACAATATATAAAATCTGGACGGATTAAAATATCATATTTAAGCGTATTTTACGACAGGGCAAAGCAAGACTCCCACCTATTTATCTTTATAAAATATTTTTAATTACAGTTAAAAAGGCAAAAGTCAAGTATTATTGTTTGAATTATGTTCTAAACATAAGCATTTCTGTCAAAAGATCCTCTGTGTCAGCAAAAGAACCTACTGTTGATTTCATATGCCGGGCCTTTCTGCTTCTGCTGTGATGAAAATTCACAAATGCACTTTTGATATTAGACTGTATACCCTATATAATAAAATAATGTCGATGATTGATTTTCTATATTATCGGCAACATACAGAAAAAAAATCTACATAAAAATACGTCGAGACACAAAGTATATTGTATGAAATTTCAAAATCATCGGCACAGCCGTTTCGGAGTCCATAAGAAATGAACTCACAAACACACATATAAAAAACCTAATATATAAACGACTATATGTCTGTCTGTCTGTCTCCATATTTTCAAACTCTATCTCTACTGAAACTAAAAGTCGCAGAGCGGCGCTAGGAGCCTCAAATGATTGGATTTTTTTTTTTTTTACGGACCGTACTTTTATGGGTCTTTAGTTAGTTAGAATAGCTGTTAAGGGGTCAAAAACGGGTCAAAATTGAAAAATAAAATTGTACATTAATCTGAGTGTATTTTTAATCAGTTCTTATTCGTGTCACGTTTGTACAGTGGTAACGTCACCAGCTTTGAATGCCAGAGTTCTGCTTTTGGGTTTGATTCTAGCTGATGGCACAGGAACACTTTTTTTTTAACTTTTGAAATCACGACTCTATACTAATATACAGGGTGTCCGTAAAGTTACTATACAGTGTTACAAGTTACTATACAGACACCCTGCAATATATTAACAGTACAGTAAGATATTGTATTAAAATATTTATTTGTAACAAAAGAAATAAAAAGAAATAACATCTTTATGTTTATAAATTAACTATTAATACAAATATAATACAATAAAACAATAAGACTGTATAGTAACTTTACGGACACCCTGTACACGAAACCTGAACAAATCAAAATGTAATATTTAAGCGTATTTTACGACCGCGCAAATGCTGGTCCCCTCCTGCTAATATATATATATATATATATATATATATATATATATATATATATATATATATATATATATATATACCCGAAACAGTGTTTCATGGTAAACAACTGATGATCCCTTAAATTAACATTAGGTTTATAGTGAATTCGAGAGAGTAAGTTGATGGATTGATTGTAGCCTGTGTATGTGTGTGTGTGTGTGTATGTGTGTATGTGCGTGTGTGTGTATGTGCGCGTGTGTGTGTGTATGTGCGCGTGTGTGTAAGTACGATTTAATTTTCACCAATGTCAATGTATAATATGACCTTACTCGCCAATATATTCGATCACTGTTTGAATTAATAAATCACCCCATTCATCATTTGACAAATGATACGCGATGTCTGTGAAATATGAGCATTTAGAGATACATGAACAATGGCGATTTTTAGACGAAAGAGAGAGAGAGAGAGAAAAAGAGAGAGAGAGAGAGAAAGAGAGGTTTAGATAGAGGCGAAAGAGTAGGACGGAGGCATTTCGAAAGAATCAGAAAGAGAGCTCAAAGTCCAGAATGAAAAACTTTTACAAAATATAACGCTAGAATTACAAAATAAAAAAGAAATGAAAATAAACAGTTATTTATTATACAACATAACAATGAAATTAACGTATTAACGTTAGATTTAACTAGCATTTAAGATAACATATCAATCTTTAATTCTGGTTAGTTAATTAGTTAGTTAAGAGCTATTATAATATTCTATTTGAAAAGTAAAATATGCAATTATATTTTGGAATTGTATAACTTGGACCTAAATAGCATTTGGCATATAAAACTTTAATTTTATCAAGTTGATATGCATTTATTTTTTTGCACCATGATATTGGTATTATGACATATTAGTGAGGTACCCGACATTGCCAGGATGACGAGAAGTGGTGTAATAAGTAGTCAATACAATGAGAAAAAATAAATGTGGGTGGAGAGAGGTGTGAAAAAAAAATGGTTTAAGCAAACGGTAAAATAATTCAGTTTGTGTTTGAAGTGTTCGTTGCGGGTTGTGTTTAAAGTTTTGGAGAGACATAGAAAACACACACATACTAACACATAATTTGCTTTTTATATATAAAAAAACTAGCAGGGATATGCGGCGTTGCCCAAGTGTGTAGAGGTGTAGTAAGAAACTCCGGGGGTGGAAGAATAAAAAAGTGGTAGTTGCAGGGGGGATCAAAACAATAGTAAGCAGTTTGGGAAGTGTTAAAAAAGTGGTGTTAGGCAGGCAGGCAGGCAGGCTCGAACCCGTACCGCGATAGAAGGGGGAAAAGTAACGTGTTTGCCCCAATCGTTCTCAACCGGGGTCCATATGGACCCCCATGGCACATGTAACGCTAATATCGGTACAGTCTCCCTTCAAGATAAACTGTTGATATATGCTCTTTGGTTTTCTTTACATTACTGAAAAATAAAATAAGCTATAAGGGTTCACCCAAATACATTAAAAAGAAAAGAAAGCATGATGAAAAAAAGGTTAAGAACCATTGTCCTAGCCGATATCTCTATTTTGAAACCGGAAGTCGAGAGCATTGAAATTAAGCATAGTCAATTCAACGGTGATGATGACTGGCTAAAATATCGGCGAAAAAATTGACCTCCTCCTTGTATAAAACTGCTTAGCTGAGAATGAAGGAATGAATGTTTGGGGCCAATTTTTCGATATTTGTCGTCCGAAGGATTGAGCTTGAAAACGATATGAATCTGGTGAGGATCCGTCACACACACACACTGCCCCCACACACCAACACACACGCTCCCCCCACACACACACATACATCCACACACACACTCACACATCTACACCCCCCCCACACACATTTTGCCTTTTTATATATTAGACTAGCGGGGGTACCCACAGTTGTTCGGTTGTGGAGGGTGTGGCGGGTGTGGCGGTTAAAATAACAGTAGAAAGTTCGGGTTGAGCGAGGTGGTAAAAAAAGTGGTAATAATGGGGGGATGAAAACAACAGTGCACAGAAGACAGGGTGGAGAGAGAGGTAAGTAATTGTACTAGAGGGAGGGAGCTATCCGGCGTTTCCGGATGTGTGTGGGTTGTGTAGCAAGGAACCCTGGGCGAAGAGAGGGGTTTAAAAAAGTAGGGAGGAGATCAAAACAACGGTCGGCACACCATGTGGAGATGTAATATTGGGAATCCCAGCTTAAATTCTATATAGGTAGTTTGTAGAAATAAAAGTTATATAAGCATTTTAGGATTCCCATCGTCGATTTAGCAGGGTCAGAGAAGGTTAGATTTGACATCCATCAAACGAATCCACCTTTAATGACCTAGGTTAGGTGCACCGGAAATTTAGGGGTGACATGCACCGAAAATTATGGGTAAAACAGGAGTTGTGGTCGTAGGCTTCCGGTTGACGGACACATGAGCTGAGAGTTGGTTTTGGACTGCAGATGATGCAGACGGGAAATCGTGAGTCTCCGACAACCATGGGTTCCAGATATAGGCTTTCCTTTTAATAAAGAATTGAAGCTTCAAATCCATCTTGTGTTATCAATGCGTCTGTCTGCAGCAGTGACCACTCCCCATGAGATGGAGACCAGCGTCCAAGAAGATATCAGCTGGACAAGGAAGGCAGGTATGTACGATTATGTATTTGCACGTACACGTCGAGACCTTCAAAGACAAGAAATAAGAGCACACACACACCCATATAAGTAAGAACGTATACGTAAGAACACAGACTTTAAAAGTAAAAGTAAACGTAAAGAGAACAGCAATAGAAACGTTTATTAAACAGGATGCGAAAGTCCATCTTTAACAGAGAGAGGTGTTAAAAAAACGGTAGTAGCGGAGGTATGAATAAAAACAATAGTAAGCAGCCAGGGTGGAGAGAGATGTTAAAAATCCATAAGGCGAAGGAGGAAAAGAAAGTGAAAGAACATCTGACGTCTTACCGCTGTTCTATTGTCCTATCGGTAGTTCGAAACGTGAAGTGAGGGCAATCCGATTGAAATTTTCTCAATTGAAACTTAATAACATTAAAGTTGACAAATAAAACTTATATTCGATCAAACTATTATGCAATGTTTATTACTGTACTAAGTTATTGGTATTATATCATACTACTTGAAACATTACATTTAAGTTATCATATAAATCTTTAGTTCTGACTAGCCAAGTTCCATGTTGCTAATGCTGTACCATTATTGTATTAGAGGATTATTACATGAGAAATGTATAAAAATATTTTTTTTTAACTTTCAAATGTTAAACCTAAATAGCTTTTAAGTTTACATATCAATATTTTATTCTGACTAGCCAATTTCCAAGTTGTTATTATTTACATGTTTATTTTAAAGGATACGGTGGGAAAAAAATCGTATAAAAATATATTGTGAGATTTTAAATGTAAGATCTGAACAGCCTTTTGGTTGGTATATCAATATCTTATTTTGACTAGCCAATTAATGTTTTTATTATTGTACCATATTTGTATGATTACATACACTTAACAAAAACATATAAAAATATATCGTGATATTTTAAAAGTTGAACCTAAACAGCATTTAATTTGGCATATCAATCTTTTATTTTGACTAGCCAATTTATATGTTTTTATTATTGTACCATATTTGTATTATAACATACACTTAACAAAAAATAAAAAATATATCGTGATATTTTAAAAGTTGAACCTAAACAGCATTTAATTTGGCATATCAATCTTTTATTTTGACTAGCCAATTTATATGTTTTTTTTATTATTGTACCATATTTGTATTATAACATACTCTTAACAAAAAAATAAAAAAATACATCGTTATATTTTAAAAGTTGAACCTAAACAGCATTTAATTTCGCATATCAATTTTTTTTTTATTTTGACTAGCCAATTTCTGTGTTGGTACTGTTGTACGAAATTTACTTGTGAAATTCTAAATATAAAACCTAAATAACATTTTTAATTTGGTATATCAATCTTTGGTCCTGACTAGCTTATTTTAATTTACTATTGTTGATCATGTTATTGGCATTAAAACATACTAGTTCAAACATTAACATATGAAAAGGCGTCATACATTGTTTGTGTGATTCGAAAGTTTAACCTAAATAACATTTAAGTTGGCATATCAATCTTTTATTCTGACTAGCCAAATGCATATTGCTATTGTCGTATCATATTATTTGTATTATAGGATACTACTTAAAAAATCATACAAAAATATATTGTGAGATTTTAACTGTTAGACCTAAATAGCATTTAAGTTGACACATCAATCTTTGGTTCCGACTAGATAATGTAGGTGTTTTATTGTATATAAATACGACTTGAAGCATCAATATTGGTAATGTGAATAGGTGTCGCAGTATGTTTTTATTTATTGTGTTTTTATTACATTTTCACCCCAAACAAGGAATTTGATGTAGAGGGTTACTACCAGGGACATAATTTGCAAATATACTACGTAGAGAGTTGAGCAGCAAGATGTCTGGTCACATTACACTTGAACTTATGCATGTCAGTACAGTCGAAAAAACAGGAAACGGGAAGGGAATTACAAAGTCTAGCAGTAATGAGGGAAAACTATTAGATTAGGAGGCCTTCTTACATTTAGGGATCTCTACTGTCTAGAGGAAGAACTTTATTGCTTGCCAGGTTTGTCGGAGGTGTTTACGTCGAGGAGGCACAACGATTAGTAGTTCGTCATAACATCCACTATTAAAACATTTACAAAACAGGAAGCAACATTTCGTCGATGGGACAGAGGTTGAGGTTTAGATGACAGTTCAGAATCTATCAGGTGGGTGACTTTCTTTTAAACTCTGTCCAGGAGTGAGAGACTAGTAGCAGATGCACCAGCCCAAATCATCTCTTTTTCCTCATCTCACTCCTCATCTCTCTCTCCCCATTTTTCTCTCTTCCTCATCACACTCCTCATCTCACTCCTCATCTGTCTCTCTCCCCCGTCTCTCTCCCACGTCTTTCTCCCCCGTCTCTCTCCCCATCTATCACTCCATCATCTCTCTCCTTCTCTCCCCATTTCTTTCCCCCATCTCTCTATCCCCATTTATCTCTCCCTCATGTCTCTTCCTCATCTCTCCTCATCTCTCTCTATCTCTCTCTCCATCTCTCTCTCACTCTCTCTCTGCATGCCTGCATGCCTGCATCTCTGTCCGTGTCTCTATCTATTTATTCAGTGTATTCTCTTATACCCAACATACATAGTTATCTTATGAGATGGGAGATGACTGTGGTAAAGTGGTTAACGACACGGACTGACGATCTAGGTGACCCAAGTTCGAATCCAGTTCGTTCCACATACATCATTTTCACTTGGGATGTTGGCAATACTCATGGTCCCTGTTGTAAGAACCCGATGAATTTCTGGAAAAAAAAACTTCTTAATAGAAACATAACGGGGAAACCAATGATGATGGTCTTATGAGATTAAAAACAAAATCTTAATAGCATTCAAGTTGACATTAAATTTTGAATCTAGTCAGTAGATTTTCGTGTGTTATTGTTGTACCATATCATTGCTCCCAACTCGTTTGTGCCATAGAATGTCACTGTCTATTTTTACCCGATAATGAGACGATCCGTTCTTTATTTTATGACTGGCGATTGTGCGATTCGCGATATGTTTTGATGTCAACATTCCTGTGCCTGCGATCCGTTTATTCCGCTTCTATTAACACACGTGTTCTCTCTCCCTCCCCTTCTCTCTACGTGCCTATCTGCTGCTCTCTATCTGTGTATTTCTCGAACATACGTGGTAATCTTGTGAGATTTTAAAAACTGAGTCTAGATAGCATTTAAGTTGGTCCTGACTATCCAATCATCATTTGTAATTGTTGTTCTATAATCTTGACGTTTTTCTTTTTACTGCCGATTTATCGATTCGTGGTATTTTTTTTACACAGTGATCACCACTTATCGAGGCCCGGAAGCCACTCAGGGATAAGGGTTATTGCAAGTACATTACGTTAGTGTGGAGATTTGATGAAGTGGTATGTTTTTATGTCATGATTTCCACATTCCTGTATCCAGTACTGTTCACGTCGCCGCATTTGACCCCCCCCCCTGGATTTTTTCTTTTTTTTAGGGTGGGAATGAATGGGTGTGGGCATTTTGAACAAAATACCACCAAAGAACGAGCTACAATGAATAAGTCGAAAGCAACCACTGAAAGAAGATTTGACAACATACCAACTTGACTGATTATGGAACGTTTTCGATTCAAGCAGTGAATGTTAGCTGTTGATGGACCACAATGGACAAGAATTTGAACACTTTCAATACTTAGCTGATTTCTATATTTGTTCACAGTATTTAATGTATGAAACTACTCTTTCTTATAATAAATGTTAGTTTTATAGTTATTTAAAGAGCGCATATTTTATTGGGCACCCTGTGTATATATATATATATATATATATATATATATATATATATATATATATATATATATATGAACAAATGATTAATAAAACGTGTTAAAAGACATCTTGAAAAAGAGTTAAAAACATATTTAATTTTAAAAAAGGAAGCACAAGATAAGTGGATAGTCCTTAATCCGCGGAGTTTCGAAGAAATACTCTCCTTCTCATCAGAGGGCAGGAATTAGCCAAATGCGGGATCGGATTTTGCATATAAAAGTATTTAATGAAACTACAAATAAGTCACAAATTTTACTTGGTTAAAAAAAGGGTGAGGTAAGGGGAATAGGGGGTAAAAGAAAAATGATAAAAAGATTTCACATGAATGGATAGTCCGGTGAAGGATAAAAAATCCAAGAATGGTAAAATCCAAAACGGTCGAATTCAAAATTTCCAATTTCAATTTTATATATATATATATATATATATATATATATATATATATATATATATATATATATATATATATATATCACGGGTAAGAAATTCATTTTTATACCAGGAATAGGTTAGACAAAGTAATTAAGAATAGGAAACTAGATCTAATATTTGTAACATGTGTTCTTCTTAAGATTATGGAGGTGGTGTTTGATCAATATTGCTGGGGAGCTATGATTTAATATACTGTTTTGTTTTTAAATCCCCGAAACAGTGTTTCATGGTAAACAACTGATGATCCCTTAAATTACACTGGTACTCTAGTGAATTCGAGAGAGAAAGTTGATGCATTGATTGCAGGTGATTAAATGACTGACTATATAGTTTTGTAACGAATGATAAAAAATAATTTTTTTGTATAGTTTTAAAGGTTAAAATCTTCCAAGACTATATATATATATATATATATATATATATATATATATATATATATATATATATATATATATATATATATGTATGTATATCTTAAACTTGGTTCAGTCGACTTGTGTGATAATACTTTAAACATTGAAAATAAATTTCAAAAACGCTTGCACTTCTTATTACAAAAAATGATATCTTTAAAGAGATTTATCAGAAAATACGACCCGCTGAATCCTTGAGACCGCGACTTTATGGTCTCCATAAAACTCATGAAGATAATATGCCCTGTAGACCGATTTTATCCATGGTTGACTCTGCTCAACGTGCCCTTGTCTAATGAGTTACTTTCACTGGTCTTTACATTTACTTTCTTCAAAACCATTACAGATAATACTAATAATAAAAACAATGTTTTCTTTTGCTCATTTGATATCTCTAGTTTATTTACTAACGTGCCTATCGATGAGACTATTACTATTTGCTGCGATGCGCTCTATCGTAGTTAAATTATTCCCCTTCTATACCGGAAACGTATTTTATCGAACTCCTTTCTCTCTGCACAAAATCTTTCGAGTTTAGTTTCGATAACGTGATGTACAAACAAATTGATGGGGTTTTCATGGGCAGCCCCTTAGGTCCTATCCTTGCCGACATTTTCGCTGGATTTTACAGATCACCACATAAAACCCCTGCTTTATATTTTTGCTATGTGGATGATACGTTTGCGGCTTTTCCTTCTCAGGACCTTTAGATTTCTTTAAACGTATCAATACCTTACATCACGCTTTATCTGTTACTATGGAGATAGAAATCGACAACTCTCTGCCGTTTCTCGACGTATTGATTGAAAGGTCCAAAGGAGCTTTTCTTACTTCTATATATAGAAAACCTACATTTACCGGTCTTTAAACTAAATGGTATTCTTTATCTACTAAACCCACGAAGTTTACGTTAATTTATACATTGGTACATCGGAACTTAGTTATTTGTTCCCCTGTCGACTAGATACTGAAATTACTAAAATTAAGGAAGTTCTAATCGATGATGGCTTCCCAGAATTCTTAATTGATAAATGTATCAAATTTAAAATCAACCAATTTAACATAGACATTTTAAAGCGTTCTGTATATCTTAAGTTTCCATGGGTTGAGTAAAAATGTGTCCCTCTCATTACTCAACTTAAAAAGACTATCAACAATTTTCGACTGTTCTACTTCGGGTTATTTTCAATACGAAACCTGAATTTTCTTCTTTCAAAAAGGACGCTTTGCCTCACACTAAACTTATCAATATTATATATATATTCCAATCTCAGTGTAATGCTATCTATGTCGGGCGAACCAGCGTTCATCTTGAAACAAGAATTGGACAACACGTTCGTTCAGATTTTCGTAATTGAAATAAAAATAAAATTCTCCTCAACCCCACCAACAATAATTTGGATTACGCAATTGGAAACTATTTATTGGATAACGCAGAATGCGGCCAGGTACATAAGAACGATTTATTTTTCACTTTTATTTCGAGTCCGATCGAGTAGTCATTTAAAAACTCTCGAATCCGTCTCCATTCCACGCCTCAACCCCTCTCTCTGCAGACAGAAGCGATTTGTTAATACCCTGGACCTTTTACGCAAATTATAGAGGGATACTTTAGATATGACCCCCTCCCCTTTACTCCCCCTCCCCTATATTTATATTCCGGTTATCATTCCCCATTCGTGATATTTCAACTTTTTTTGTTTGTTTGAATAATATTCATTATATATGCAAGTTAGAAAAGCATTTCATTCAAGGCATGAAAATTGTTAAACAAAATGTTTATACTATAGGCTTTAAAAATAAAGGTACAAGATTCAATTTGAAATTTATTTATCTTTAAAGTGTACTCTTATAAATTTGACAAAGTAAGGTATAAAAATTTAATTTAAATTGAATCAAAAAATTACCTTGGATTTATTTTATGTAATGTACATTCTGTTGCACTTAAAAAAAACATTGAAAATGTTATATCTGTATCATTAATTGCTAGATGAAAGATAATGTTTTTAAATTGCAACAAAATGTACATTACATAAAATAAATGCGTTTTTAGTGGCTTCCGTAAATTCTCTCTTAACTGTCGCTATTTCTTTCTTAACGTTACTTCTTGCTTCTATGTACTTCTGTCTGTTTGAACTGGACTTATGTCGGTTAAATCTGCGGTATGCATGCTGCCTTTGAGCAATAGTAGTTGCGCAAGTCGAAGTAAACCATTGCGGAGAGTGGGGCTTACTATAAAATTTCCGCATGGGAACATGCGCTTCGATTGCAGTTTTGAACCATTCAGTAGTCTCGGTTGCGCACTAATCCACAGGAAGAGAAAAAATATTTCCCCATGGGACATCTCTGATAAGATCTCTGATGGCTTCCCAATCAGCCTTTTTATAATATCCCGTTGTTTTGAGCACTGGCTCTTCAGTTTTGGCTCGAGTTTTGGGCGATTTCAACCAATATCACGTTAAATATATATATATATATATATATATATACATGTGTGTGTGTGTGAGTATATATATGTGTGTGTGTGTATATATATGTGTGTGTGTGTATATATTATATATATATATATATACAGAGAGAGAGAGAGAGAGAGAGAGAGGGGGGGGGAGACAGGAGTTAAAAATAAAAATGAGATCGATTCTTTAAAAGGAGACGTCCTTTTCTTCTTTGAGTGATACTCTGTCTCTGTTTCCGCCTCTCTCTCTTTCTCTCTCTCTCTCTCTCTCTCTCTCTCTCTCTATATATATATATATATATATATATATATATATATTATTGATTGCGGAAGTATGCCTCGGGCAAACTATTTATCGCTAAATATATTTTATTCCCGCGAAAACATGAATCATTCGACGTGTCGCAGCGACATGAAAATAATTAAATATTCATTAATGTTTTTCGAAATTAATGAACACTCTTTTATGTCGGCCTGAATTTTTAGAAGTGGGGGAAAAAATGAAATACGTAATTCTTGTTTTCGCCGTAATAATTATATTTTGCTCCAATAAACGTTTGATTAATTTCAAACGAAAAGGTTCAAAATATTTATTTTGTTTATGTTTTCATATTTATTTGTGAAACAAATATAGTTTACAAGCGAATGATTACAACGGAAAATATTTAAAAAAAAATAAGTGTAACTGAAGATTCTTAAACATCCCCAAAATAACTGTTTAACGTGGCACTCGCGCGAGCATATACATCCACCAACTATAATTAGTCTCAGTTTTGTACTAAAAATATTTTTTTATTTTTTATTTCTTATAATATATTTTTGTCTATTTTATTCTTTCTTATATGCATTTTTGCATCACGTGTCTGCTTTTACAGCGGACAATAAAAAAATTAGGTGTATGTCTGACGATGCTTTAACATTCCCAAAATAACTGTTTAACGTGGCACTCGCGGGAGCATATACATCCACCAACTATAATAAGTCTCAGTTTTGTAGCAGGTTTGGATATTCACAGATTGGGAGAGAAGAGCGCCAATTAGTCCATCCATAATATTTGAACGTTTTCTATCTTTTGCGTTTACTAAAATTTCGTTTTTCTTGATTACTTATAATATATTTTTGTCTATTTTATTCTTTCTTATATGTATTTTTTTTTATCACGTGTCTGCTTTTCCGGCTGATGATTAAAGCGGACAATAAAAAAAATTAAGTGTAAGTCTGACGATGCTTTAACATTCATAAAGTAAATATTTAACGCGGCACTCGCGGGAGTAGAGTGTTGAAAACTCCCCATTTCTTCATTCTCCGTAGAATTTATCTTTCTTTTGATAATAATATATTGAACCCAGTTTTTTTTTTTCGTGTGCCCATTTGTGAATTATTTCACGAAATTCTTTGGTTTGCGTGACCTCGAAATACCTTTCTACTAACGGGATGCCTTTGGATTCTTTACATCTGGATACTCCACTTTTACCAAGGTTTTTGGATTTTACTGTTCTTGGATTTTCCATTCTTCGATCGAGCATTCATTCACGTGAAATCATTTTTTTTATTTTTTTCCATTCACTGTTTATTTTTTATTTGAAACTCCCCGGATTAAGGACAATCCACTTCATTTGCGTTTTCTTTTTTTAAAATTAAATATGTATTTAACACTTGCTTAAGTGTTTTTTGACATATTTTATTAATTCTTTGTTTTTGCACACACACAAACACACACACACACACATATATATACATATATATATATATATATATACATGATGATTACAACATATTGTCAGACGCGTGCCAATCCCTCAGTCACTGAAAGTCCATGAGCCCGAAGATAACCTTTTTTGCCATCGAATTCACACGCTCAAGCAGACATGACATTGACGACGGTCCTTAACATGCATACATATATATACATATACACACATACATACACATACATACGCATAAACATACACACATGCACACATCAATCCATCCATCCATACATACACAATACATATAGTACATACAAACAGACATATACAGATATATACATGCACACATGCACACACATATACATACATATGCATACGCATATATACAAACATATACAAAATACATACACACATATACATACATATTCACATACATATACGTACACATGTTTGCAAATATACATACATACACATAAAGTTACGTACATATACCTACACATACATATATATGCACTTATACGCATACATATATATATGCATATATACATATACATACCTACACACAAATATATATATATATATATACGTATATACATACAAACACACATAAACATATATACACAAAAATAAATAAATAACAAATATATACACACATGCATATATACATACATATACAAATAGATATACATACACATACATACACTAGTGCATATAATAACATACATACATAAATATCTAGAATGATGGCAGATCAATTATTACATGCTTCCAGCATTTCAGGGCTACACGCGTGACAATTTTTCCATCGCCACGGACAATTTTTTTATAGACAAATGCCTGAGGAAGTATCTATAAAAAGATTATGTTAATGATGTTAGAGAGTTTTAGCTTTGTACGGCAGCAAAGTCTCTCTCTCTCTCTCTCGGTTCAAAATGTTGAGATCCAACAAAAAACATGAGCAAGATAGCCAGCAACAAGTAAAAAAAAAGCAGACCAGCTTAATGCGGGTTCTGGTTTCCCGCTTTATGTTTTTTTTTTTGCATACATATATATATATATACATATATATACATACATAAACACACACTGACACACACAAACACAGAGACAGAGACACAGACACAGACACACACGCGCACACACACACACACATATATATATATATATATACATATATATATATATATATATATATTACATTTTCGCCCCAAACTAGGCACATTGCCACTATTATGTAGGGGGCTACTATCGAGGACCTAAGTTTCAGGGGTACTATGTGGGGAGTTTAGCAGCAAGATTACACTTGAACTTCTGCATGTCAGTACAGCTGGGGAAGCAGGAAACCGGAAGAGAGATCCAAAGTCTTGCAGTTCTGGGGAATAAGCTATTAGAGTAAAAGACTTTCTTACATCTAGGGATCTCAACTGTGTAGGGGTGGAATTTTGCTGCTTGTCAGGTTTGTCGGGGGTATTTTCGTCGAGGGAGTACAAGGGCTTGTAGTTCGGCAGAACATCCACCATTAAAATACTTGTAAAACAGGCAGAGGGATGCAACATTTCGTCGATGAGACAGGAGTTGGAGTTAAGATCACAGTTCTGGACCTATTAGATTGGCGACTTTGTTTTGAACCCTGTCCAGGAGCGAGAGACTAGTAGCAGATGCACCAGCCCAAATGGGACAGCAGTACTCCATACATGGGCTTTGTAGAAGTACAGGATGCTTCCTGGCGTAAGTAACTTTCTTGCACGGTATAGAGAGCTCACCTTCTTTGCAGCAGTCTTGGAAATGATTTCGATGAAACTATTCTCATGTTTCCTGTTAACGTTAAGCCTAAGAGCTTGAACGAAATGCTTTCAGGTAAAGTATCTCTAGCCATAGTTATTGGTAGTTGGTAAAGTTTCATGTAATTATTAAAGGAAACGAGCTTTGTCTTGGCAACGTCGAACGTTGCCATCTATTTTTTACTCCATTCCACTACAGACTGAAGGTCTTCCGCTCGGGTTTCGGCCATTACTGTGATACGTGCTCATTAGTTTTCCCCTCTGCCTGCTATAGAGCTTGGGGTCGTCGGTATATATATATATATATATATATATATATATATATATATATATATATATATATATATATATATATTTCAGAGGAAACATAATTTAATTCAAATACCAAAAAACAAGAAATGGGCAGGTGAAATTATTAAAATTTTCCTTAAGGCCTTATCGTCTGACCCTCTAAGAGGAAACGTCAGAATGATAAATTAAAAACTAAGAAAACGAATGAGGGAAGAAGGGAATTTTGGTTTCAGTTGGAAGAACAGTGGAAAAAAAAAAAAATCTCACTGTTCAGGTGGTTTTAAATCAATGAATATCTCCAACTGGTGTTTAAGAATCTTTTGTCTACACAGGCTAGGTCGAGAGTTGTTAATAACCAACGCCTCAATAATATTGAGATGATAGTTCGACCTAGCACTGTATAGAACAGAAAACCACCCATCGGAATATTGATTGTTTTTTTTTTTTTTGGTATTTAAATTAAATGATGTTTCCTCTGAAATATATATATATATATATATATATATATATATATATATATATATATATATATATATATATATATATATAGTGCCACCAAAACGAAAGTCCGCACTTGGCATTCTTTCAAAATTCTCAAATTTAAGCTACATTAAATGTAACAACCAATGCCTCATTAGATTCGTCTTTTATGTCTCTATAATTTTACCTGCTCATATTTGACATTTCTTTGAAGTCTCCTAGCATTCACGTTGATTTAAATTCAAATCGAGAAGGCAAAAAAAACTCCACAAAATAGAAAAATTGTTATTTAAATATAAATTTAGAACATTAATGCAACAAAAATACAACAGGAACACTATGAACTAGTCAATATTTAGTAGCATGACCCCTCTTCAATGTGATAGCCTTCAACTTATGGGTCATATTCTTGAATTAGTTTGCGGGATTACTCTGGTGAAAGGGTATCCCACTTCTTTTTAATGTTTGTCCAAATGTCTTCCAGATTTAAAATTTTATAACTGCGTAGCTGTTCTTTGATGTAATGCCTTACTTTTTTAATAGAATTGGGGTCTGGAGCTTGTGCAGGCCAATCCAAACACGGAATATCATGCTTTTCAAGAAACCTTTTGACATTACCAGCTGCGTGAAAAAAAAAAACAAGAAATGGGCAGGTGAAATTATTAAAATTACCTTAAGGCCTTATCGTCTGACCCTCTAAGAGGAAACGTCAGAATGATAAATTAAAAACTAAGAAAACGAATGAGGGAAGAAGGGAATTTTGGTAACAGTTGGAAGAACAGTGGGGAAAAAAAAAAATCTCACTGTTCAGGTGGTTTTAAATCAATGAATATCTCCAACTGGTGTTTAAGAATCTTTTGTCTACACAGGCTAGGTCGAGAGTTGTTAATAACCAACGCCTCAATAATATTGAGATGATAGTTCGACCTAGCACTGTATAAAACAGAAAACCACCCATCGGAATATTGATCGGCACACCTATTTATACTCAACAGGTGATTGCCAATGGCGGACTCATGAACTTGGGAGTGCCCGGATGTTCTCGAAACCTGGTGTAGTCGAATATCCCGAGGGATATGTTGGGATATTCTCATTTCTAATCTTTGGGATGTTTTGCCAACGTAGTCAGCTCCACACTGACAAACGAATTTATAAACAACAGAGTTCTTTTGAATGGTTGGCAAAACATCTTTACGAAAAGAAGAGAAAAAGGTTCGAGTTGTGTAAACTACTCTAAGCATAGTAGCTGGAAAACTTCTTTGCAACCTTCATCCATCTTTACAATTTACTATGGAGGTTGAAGACTGTAACTCTCTCCCATTCCTCGACGTTCGTGTTTCTAAAGTTGGTACTACGTTTGAGACCTCTGTTTATAGAAAACCTACATTTACAGGGCTTTATCTTAATTGGTTTTCTTTTGACCCTCAGTCTAGAAAAATAAACCTCATTAGCGCCCTTACGCATCGTGCACTTATGATTTGTTCACCAAACCGTCTTGATACGGAACTTGGGGAAATTACAAATATTTTTCTTAATAATGGATATCCCATTAATATAATAAAATCTACTATTGAACGTAAAATTACTACATTTAATAGTGGTAAACATATTGGTCCATCACGTTGTCCCATTTATTTAAAATTACCATGGTTGGGTCCTGTTGGCCTTCATATTGTTGAAAGGATTTCTTCTGCTACTCAACGTTGTTTTCCAGATTTTTTTTTTTCCACTGTTCTTCCAACTGAAACCAAAATTCCCTTCTTCCCTCATTCGTTTTCTTAGTTTTTAATTTATCATTCTGACGTTTCCTCTTAGAGGGTCAGACGATAAGGCCTTAAGGAAAATTTTAATAATTTCACCTGCCCATTTCTTGTTTTTTGGTATTTGAATTAAATTATGTTTCCGCTGAAATTTCTCCTTCCTTTTTGCTGTACCAAAAATTTACTTATATATATATATATATATATATATATATATATATATATATATATATATATATATATATATATATTTGCCGACGGCACCACACTCTAAAACATGGTAAACATGGTCTGGAGTTCGATTCCTAGAAACAGTCAAGCTACACTGATGAGAGGTAGTTACCTTGAAACACGCGTGTACGTAGATTACTGTTTTAAAAATAATAAATAAATAAAATGTTATATACGTCCAAACATATTAAAAAGGGCGACTTTCTAAGTAAATAAAAAATGAGCTTCGAGGCGGAGCCACTATTTAACCGTATTTACCGTTTGAAAAAAAAACGACAACAACATATATATATATATATATATATATATATATATATATATATATATTATGGGTTGAAGACTTTAGTAAGTGAAATAGAAAACAATGATGCACTAGAATTTCAAACTCGTCATAGAAACAAACAGTGCACTCTACGATGTAGACATTGTGAATTCGCATGCTCAGATTAGTGTGTCTGGCAGAATAATCACATCCTAGAAAGAGAAGCCAAGTACGTCTAAAGATGGAGTACTGCTGCCATATCTAGGCAGGAGCTTCTAAAAACAGCCTATCC
The DNA here is from genome assembly GCF_053919585.1 of Euprymna scolopes. Taxonomy (NCBI): domain Eukaryota; kingdom Metazoa; phylum Mollusca; class Cephalopoda; order Sepiida; family Sepiolidae; genus Euprymna; species Euprymna scolopes. The sequence goes on from NC_136523.1 coordinate 25,749,250, forward strand.
TGCCTTGACAGAGTATAAAATAGACTTCGTGGCTTAGTGGGGGATGCCCTTTTCTCTTCCCTGCAACATCTCTGCCACAGAAGAGACGTTGAAAGCATATCTTTGTTTTATCGTTATTTCCATGGCAGGTGCTCGTCTGAACTCCAATCTCTGGTCCCCCCTCGCCAATCTTTTACAAAAAACACCCGTCTAGCTGAATCCACTGTCAAAAACTTTCCCCACTCTTTATCTATGCCTAAATCAAAACGTAGATTCCATGAACAAAGCTTCTTTCTTAGAACTGCACGCCTGTGGAACTCTGTTCCGTCTGCCTGCTTCCCTCCTGATTACAACTTGGATGTCTAACGTAAAAAAAATTCCTGATGAACCGCCCCCTTAAGTAGACACTCTAAAATATCCACATTAACGTACTGTACTTACAATAACCCTTATCCATGGGTGACTTCCGGGCCTTGATAAGTGGTGACCACCTTGTAAAAAGAAAAAAAAACAAAAGAGAGAGAGATACTTTAAGTATTGGAATTGTGTTTTCTTCTTCAGCAATCTTCAAATGAAAAAAATGGCCGAAAATATATCGCAGTATTCAGGTGAGAGATGAAACGACATGCTGGCGTGAAAAGTCGAGAAATATTACTGTGATTTTTTTTTTCCAGACGGCAAACATAGTTGGTAAGATTAAATCACAAAATGGTTTAGGAACGAAAAACTATGCTTATAATAAAACAAAGAACAAAATGGCGATTACTATAAGGCAAGGTTTTCATTTGTAATTCCGATAAGTTTTTTTTTGTTTCTTATCGGTGGAAAGACGGAAATAAAATCAAAGACGACGGAAATGTTTTCCTGGCCTGATGTGACACAACATTCTAAGATGACGTCATTTACCTGATATGCCACCATTTGCTAAGACGACCTAACGTCTTCACACCTGATGGGTTTTTTTCTTTCTTTATTTCAACTCGCACATGGTATCAAATTTAACAACAACGAACAGAAAAAAAAACGTTATTAACAACACAAGAAATTGAAATTCGACACATAAAACCAAAATTTAAACATCGTTTCATATTTACAATAAGTTGTAACTGCATTGAAAGAAGTTTAAAATAAAAAAAAAATAAGGTTAAAATATTTTAAGCGATAATTTCTAAAACAAAATGGCGGTTACTTACAATTTTGGAGATGAGGATTGATTATTCATATTATTTTGATTCTTTTGGCTACTGTCCACATATTCAATATCATTTTCACACATATTTCAGTTGATATAACCTACGACCTTCTTCATGTATATCTTGTCAAACTTGGGAAGGTTTCTGTTGAGCTTGGGAATCTTGACTGCATTTTGATTCTTTGCTTAATTTTGTAGTTGATGAGTCATCTTTCTTTGTGTAATGAAATTAAGTTGTAAATTTATTCTGATTTTTTATTGCTTTTATTTCATTATTTATTTCTATAGTTGTTGTTCTGGTTATTATTATTATTATTATTATTATTATTATTATTATTATTATTATTATTTATTTATTTATTTATTTATTTTTTTTTTTTATTATTACATTTTAACCCCAAACAAGGCACATCGCCACTTTAGTGTAGGTAGCTACTATCAGGGGCAACAAATACTGGGGTACTATGTAGGAATTTGGCCAGCAAGATGTCGGTTCACGTTGCACTTGAACTTCTGCACGTCAGTGCAGTTGGGGAAGCAGGGACCTGGAATGGAATTCCAAAATCTAGCAGTTCTGGAGAAGAAACTACTGGAGTAGAAAGATCTTTTACATCTAGGGATTTCTACAGTGTGGGGGTGGGATTTAGCAGCCTGTCGGATTTGTCGAGGGTGTTCACGACGTTGGGGCACAAGTGTCTGCAGTTCGTCAGAGCATTCACCATTAAAATACTTGTAGAACAGGCAGAGACATGCAACGTTTCGTCGATGGGACAGAGGCTGAAGCTTAGATGCCAGTTCAGGGCCTATCAGATTTGCGACTCTCTTTTGAACCTTGTCAAGGAGTGAGAGACTAGTTGCACTAGCCCAAATATGATAGCAATACTCCATACATGGGTGAATGGTGGCCTTATAGAGTTACAGGACACTTTCGGGTTTTAGTAGTTATTATTATTATTATTATTATTATTATTATTATTATTATTATTATTATTATCATTATTATTATTATTATTATTATTATTATTATTATTTAATTTCTGTGCTGTTCAATTAAAAGTTATTCTTCGTATGTGAATGTTTGCTAAACATAGCTACTACATGTTTAAAAAAAAGTGTGATTATTTGAAATTTAAGATTGCGAATTTCTATTCAAATGTAGTCTGCACAGGTCATCATAATTTCTACACGTCGTTCGTTTTTCAACATTCATTCATTTTGAGCATCCAACTTTAGTTTGCTCTCTCTCTCTCTCTCTCTCTCTCTCTCTCTATATATATATATATATATATATATATATATATATATATATATATATATATATATATATATATATATCATAATTTAGGAATTTAAAATCTGTGATTTGAAAAAGTTAAATTTCAAATATAGAAATTTTATTGTATGCAAGACAAAGAATACAGTATAGTGAAATATATTTCTCGGGTTCGACAAGATACACCTGACGAAGGTCGGAGGTTACATCGACCGAAACGTTGTGAAAATCATATTTAAGATGAGAACAGTAGTCCGATGAATAATAATGCAAATAACCAATCCTCATCTCAAAAATTTAGAAAATCTCTCTCTCTCTCTCTCTCTCTCTCTCTCTCTCTCTCTCTTTCTCTCACACATACACACACACACAGATAAATTCTTTTTATACAATAGTAAATATAAGGAATTCAAAGAAGGTCGGATATTTTTTAACCACGTTGGAAAATGCTTCGACAAATTTAACGCAAGGAGACATCATGATGGCGTAGTTTATCAATCGACGGTTGCCAATAGCTGTTTACATCGCTAAGCGGAAATTGAGAGAAAGAGAGAGAGAGAGGGAGAGAGAGAGAGAGAGAGAGAGAGAAGGCCGACTTTTAAATAAATAAAATTGAATGAAAAAGGAAACAAAAACGAAGAAAATATGAAAAATAAAATAAAAAGTAAGTTCGTTTTAGGTCGAGAGTTGTTAATGTTCGGACGAGTTAGATGTCGCCGTCATCTACCAAATCTGAATGTATATATGCCGACACGTTCAGATGAAGTGTCGATATTCACGGCCAGATTCTGACGTCGCCTCCTTCAATGGAGGTGATTCGCGGAGGTCTCGAAGGAGAGGTTGTTATTGTTCCTATTTACTTTCGTCCGCCCTAGTGCAAAGTTGGACACAAGGTCAGTTTTAAATATGGAGGAAAAATCCAGCTCACCTAAAATGGGCAATCTAGACTGAGACAAAAGTTTAAATTGGCTCACTTTAGAAGTATTTCTCGCTCACTTACCGATGGCAAAGTAGATCAAGTTTAGTAGCAAAACAGTTACTAACAATGATGGTGATAAGATCTTAACTTTGGTCAAAATCGCCTGTTCCTTCTTTCTTCGGATTATTTTTTTCGATTATCTCAATTATCAATACTTATCGAAGACATTCCAATACAAAACCTATGTAAGAACACTGCCAGGCACATAAAATTCGTTTGTTTTTTTTTTAACTTAAAAAAATGACACAGAAACGTATAGAATGCTTCAGACTGCTTTTGGAACATCATGCATGATTGGCCATCAGATTTTGAGTGGCATAAGAGATTCAAAGAAGGCAGGAAGTCTGTGAGGGATGGTTCGAGGTGGGGGGGGTGAGGAAGTCAGAACACCAGATTTGATTGGCCAAATAAAGAATTTCATAGATAAGGACCCTCGCGTGTCTATAGAACAGTTTGATGTCAGGGTGAGTATTGTACACGCAATTTTTCACTAGGAATAGAAGATACAAAAGATTTGCGCGAAGTTGGTCCCAACGTTGTTCAGAAAAGATCACAGACTATTTGACTAAGATTTGACTAATAAGTTCCAGTCTTTAAATATAGTCCTAACCTTGCTACTTGTGACTTTTGGTTATTATATATGAGTATATCGTTAACTCTGTCTGGTAGGGTTAAGCTCAAGGAAAATCTTAGAAGCTATCGTTATGAGGCAGTTGAAGAGATGAAAGAGGCTGCGACGAGGGTCATTGATATTCTCACACACCACATTGCTTACATGAGGTTTTCCGGAAATTGTTGGAACGGCTCAAGTGCATTACAGCCAGAGGAGATGACTTCGAAGGCGGGGGGTAGAGTTTCATTTGTGTACCATCAATAAAAGTGTCCATACGCAAAAAGTGTAGAAACGTATTGAAAGCCCGTCGTATATACGTCCTAATCACGTTGGCACACCGGTTCTCGCTAGATCAGCGAAGTTAAGCAATGCTGAGCCTGGATATTATGATACAGGGGACCTATTGTGGAATACTAGATGGGTGACTAATTTGGAAATACCAGGCGCTGTATGTGGGGGATACGTCGATATAATTCTGACGTGTGTTCCATTTTCCGAACTCTCTCTGGTGCTACTAAATAAAGCTTTCATCTAAACAGTCATCTAGGCTTCAGCCATCGACGAAATGTTGCATCCCTCTGCCTGTTCTACAACAACTTTAATGGTGAATGCTCTGACGAACTGCAAGCAGTTGTGCCCCCTCGACGTGCATACCCCCGACAAACCCGACAAGCAACTAAATCTCACTCCTTCACAGTAGAGACGCCTTGGCGAAAGAAGTCCTTCTACCACAATAGTTTCTTCCTCAGAACTGCTAGACTTTGGAACTCCCTTTCTGCTTTCCCAACTGTACTGACATGCAGAAGTTCAAGTGTAATGTGAACAGAAATCTTGCTACTCATCTCCCTTCATAATACCCCTGCAACTTATATCCCCCATAGTAGCCCCCTATATCAAAGTGGCACTGTGCCTTGTTTGAGGTGAAAATTGAATAATAATAAAAAAAATTTTTACGCCGTCTGAAGATATCGGCCTTGATGTTCGTGATGATTTCTGGGAAGAAATTATTCTATATCTACCTAGCAATACTTTACTAATTTTGGTGTTACTAGATCGGGCTGTCTGAAGATATCGGCTTCCTGACTCCAAATGAACCGAATATTGATATTATCGTTGTTGTTGTTGTTTTGTTTGTTTTTGTTTTCGTTTTCCTTTGCAAAACCTAATCATGTTTTACAAATACCAAAACAAAAAATACATTTTTTTCTAAAATACAACTAAACTGAACACCATCAACAGCTATTTAAAGACATAAAAGGCTTTCACTTTTTCCCCCAAAAATTACGGGATTCGGCATTAATCCTACCAGAACTGAGCTACTGAACCAAATTTGCCCCTGTGCCTGGCCTCCTGGACAAAATTGTGAAAAAATAATTTAATCGCATTAGTAATTTTTTTTGCCGCCAGCATTAAGCCTCCGTGTGCCAGTCTACCCAACAGGTTGAGCTCTCCTGGATGAACAAGCCCACTTGCACCATCATAATTATCATCACTTTCTCCCTCATCAATATATTCATCATCACGAGCGTTACTTGATTCAGAAACTCATGAGCATATTTGCCTTCGTCTGAATCAGAATTTGTCACTTTATCCAACACTTCTTGCACCGTGAAACTCCCTAATCTCTTTAATTGTCAAAGTGATTCGTTCGTCACTAGCTCGCTTTATGGCTACCTTAGTCTACAAAACAACTCAAAACTCCGCCAAAACAACGGAAGAAATTTGCAGGCTAAGCAGATCTTGGGTAGCTATTTTTAACTCCTGACACAACAAAAATGCGTGGTCGGAGAAATACCCGGTTAGCGGCAAATTAGTATATAGCTTTATCGGAAATTACCGGTTTATCAGTAAATCGGTCTTATAGGGTTAAATAAGTCTTCATATCCCGAAAGAAAAACTCAAATCAAACGTCATATTTTCAGATACAAACAAAAAAATGTTACTGTCGTAATGTAAAACAACCAAAGCAACGAAACCACTAAGATTTATAAGTATGTCTTTCTTAAGGAAACTGAATTGGAACTCCGAACCTATCTATATAGATAATCGCCAAAAACGTATATATCTCTCCATTTCCCAAACACCGGCTATAATTTATATTCAATTTGATTTAAATTAGGGTTCCCCTAACTACTCCTGGCTCGCATTATAGTTTTAAGAACCTCATATGTTGTATGTGGCCTGATTTCCATTCGGAATCCCGAATTCGTTTAACAAGCTGTTGTCGTCATTACATTCAGTAAGATGCTTGCAGAGATTCCCCGGAGCGATTAGAAGGATGAGGCAGGGGCATTGGCCGATGTTTGTTAATAACTAAATAAAGCCTTTAAGCCTCTCGAGTTGTCCGGGAAAGGATGATAGGTTGTTTATTTAGTTTAAGTGTTTGAGTTGAAAACCTGCGTTTCAGTATGTGTGTGTGTATATATATATATATATATATATATATATATATATATAGTTGTTTTGTTTTGGGTTTTATTGATATGTTTTCAATGAATTCAATTATTTACGAAAGTGCATTTTTACCTAAATGCGAGTTGGGAATATTTTTCCCTTCTAACAAATTTGGTACCCCCACATGGGGAGCGGTATATATATATATATATATATATATATATATATATATATATATATATATATATATATATATATATATATTATTTTAAAATGTAATTATCCACTGACACGTGTTTCCTCGTCTACGACTCATCAGAGTGGCTGTATCTAGCGAGATTCGAAATCGGGACCCAACGGTAATGAGCCTTAACCCTTACCCCTGGACCATCTCGCCGACTGACTGGATATATCGCGATTTACTTAGATGTTGTTTTGTTTTGATTTTAGCGATATGTTTTGAATGAATTCAATTGTTTACGAAAGTGCATTTTTACCTAAATGCGAATTGGGAATATTTTTCCCTTTTAACCAATTTGGTACCCCCACATACATATATATATATATATATATATATATATATATATATATATATATATATATATATATATATATACATGATGAAATAAGAATTACAATTAAGTTTACAAAGATAATCTAAAATAGCAAACTTAAATATATTAAAAATATTAAAGATAAAATATTTATAAAGTAAGAAGGATGCGAAGAAAGGTATTTCTTTCGAAACTCCACGGAATAAGGACAATCGACTATATTTGTGTCTCCTTTTTGAAAATGAAATATGTTTCTAACTCTTTTTATAGTGTGTTTAACATGTTTTATTAATTCTCTGTTCTTATATATATACACACACACACACACACACGCACATATATATATATATATATATATATACTAGCAAAAGTACCCGTCGTTGACTGGGTTCAAAAACAGTCTACAGAAAATGGACTCTGATTTATGAAAGTATGATAGGTTATGAAAAGGAAAGGTTGTAAAGAGATAGCTTCGAATTTGGGGGGGGGGTATCAAAACCAAAGCAAAATATGATGAAAGTAAAAATAAAATAGATAAACCACATGATTTATTATACCATACCTGTTCACACTGAAACATTTATCACAATATTCTGTAGATCTATATTAAAAAATCCTTATTAAACTTTGTGACATATTTCCATACTATGGAGGTCAGGCGCGAACGAACACCCCATAATTTTATTATATCATATTTCTTCAAACTGAACCATAATTATCAAAGTATACTTACGCAGATAGATATGAAAAGTCTTTATTAAAGGTTGTGCCTATTTCCATTCGATGGAGGCCAGGCGCGAACGCAGACCCCACAATTTTATTATACCATCCCTATTTAAGTTAAAACATACTTATCAAAGTAGTCTTATATACATCTATATCAAAAACACTTGTGAACGTTTTTTTTTTTTTAATTTTTAATTTTTTTATTTCCATACTTTGTGGACCATGCGCGAACGCAGACCCCACACTTTTAATGAATCACCGTTCTGCCAGATAAAACATACCCCTTCCTGTGTCTCAATACATCTTCTATCATTATATGTAATCGTTTTTTTTTTTAAATAGTCAACCATATAGGAGCCTATTCGTGACCAGACACACACACACACGCGCGCGCGCACACACACGCACAGGCATTCAGCTTTATATATATATATATATATATATATATATATATATATATATATATAAAGCTGAATGCCTGTGCGTGTGTGTGCGCATATATATATATATGAATGCCTGTGCGTGTGTGTGCGCATATATATATATATATATATATATATATATATATATATATATATATATATATATATATATATATATATGTGTGTATTTCTGTGGAAATATTTTTTCAATTATATTTCACCTTTTATTCATACCAACCCTTTAATTTTGAAGCTCAGTGTAATTACAGAGCATATAACAAATAGATGACAAGTCTTTATTCCAAGTGTCATGATGTTGACCACCTTACAATTTATTCCTTTAATTACGTCGACATTCACAATTCTTGACATTAACTGTTTCGCAAAATAATTCATTAATCAATGACTCTATTTTGCCTTTAAGAAGAAGTAGCACCTATGAACCCATAAAAAAGGTAATCGCAACGTCTTTGCGATTTTCGTAGTCATGCATATAAGCATTTTATTTTAATTCTTTCATGGGTTGATAGGTACTATTTTTTCTGAAGAAACGGAAATGGAATCATGTCGTCTTTTCTATGACGACAATTGTATCACTCCACCCTGTTTTCACTAGCCTATTTAAGCTGACATAGAATACGTGCTTTATGCCAAACTTCTAGAGTAAATGTGGTATTGTGGTGGCTAATCCCTATTATTTGTAATATTTGGATTCAGTGGACTACTGTTCTCATCTACAAGGTCATTTTTATTACGTTTCGGTCGATGTAACATCCGAGCTTCTTCAGGTTGTATTGTTGAACTCGAGAATGTTTCTGTCGAATTCGGAAATATTTCGGTTCAACTCGGGAATTTGGACGGAATTTTTAACGGAACTCTTTATTTATTTATTAGGATGTTCTCACTTTATCAGCTATGACGTCATAGAGGTCCTAAATAATTCGCAATCGTTTTTTTTTTCTTTCTTTCTTTTTCTCTCTCCCCTACTGAGAATTGAACTTTCAACCCTCAGAAGAATATCACTTTTACACCTGATGTTTTTATAAGTTCTCTAAACTCTGCGCCACATTGTTGGTTTTAGTGTTGTTAAATCTAACGCCATTTCCTCAAAATATTCCACGTATGTATTGGCCAGTACTGGGAACAATGGTAATTCTATGGCCAGACATTGTTCCTGTCGATAAATCCCATCACGAAGTATATAGTTTTTAAATAGAAGGCCAACATCTCTATTATATTGTCAATTGAGATGCAACTACATACCTTCAATGAAGCATCTGAAGTCAGCTTGTCCCGTACCACTGTCAGAGTCTTATCAGTGGGTACTTTTGTGAACAAACTCACTATCACTACATCGAGACTCATTATCTGGTTGGAATGAATCGGAGCAGTGTTCATTATTGTTACGATGTCAGTTGAATTATTAACGTACGAAGGACATTTACCTCCGATTGGCGTGATTACGTCTACAAGACTCCATAAATGGCATGCTGAACATCGGGCGCTGGCAACGTATTGCATAGTAGGGGATCATATTAAAAAGATGATGGCGACATATATCACGATGACATGTATACCAGAATACATAGATAGTGATGAGAGGGAGAGAAGACATTTATATAGTTCATATACGCATATAGTGAAGAGGAGATACTTCACTTATGATGATGGTGACGACACATAATACTGACGATGATGATGATGATGATGATGATGATGATGATGATGATGATGATGATGATGATGATGATGAACACATTACCTTTTTCTGTTGTAACTGAATGACGACACGAGACAACAGTTAACAAAAAACACAATGTTGATTGCTTTATTTATGTGATCGGCCGGTCGATAAACGTCAGGAATTCGCTTGTATCTACATTCTCCCCTTTCGTTTCCAAGGGATTAACTGACCACTAACTGCCAATGACTGTCTCTCAACTCTCTCTGTCTAGCTGACTGCTCTAACTGACGAACCCATACAATCTGGATAATTGTCCTTTATCTATGACGTCCGAAGTGTGTTTTTCAAATGTGACTAATTTCACATGGCTATGCATATTTTCTTTCCAAAACACACTCTTGTTCTAACCTATTTTTAACCTAACCAATTGTTTAACAATATATTTTTAATTTGCATTGTTCATTCTTTTACTGACATATTCAATATTCAGATTTCTAAAAAAAAATTAACAATAGACTTAATTTCTCACATTCCATTTCTTAACTTTGCCTACAGGGTTCGATTCTAGGCTTATCCTAATTTCATTTTTACTTATTTAATATTCTTCTTATTTACATGGAAAGGGCAGTCCCCTTTCCATGTAAACAAATTGACCTTAATGGAACACTGTCCTTATGAATCTTAGGGGTGCCGTATATGTGTGGTAGCATACCTGTATTTTGCATGGGGTATTAAATCCTTGTTGTTAGTGAGGTTCTGTAACAGCTTCCTTTCTGTTTTCAAAGGTGGATTCTTTTTCAAATTAGACTTGCCAGCAGATTAAATCTGCCCCTTTTTACTCTATCCCTTAACAATGTAGCGTTGCCTTTGTCTGATGGTAGTATTATGATATCATTGTCATTGCGTAGTGATACGATAGACAATACTTTATTCTTTATATAAGGTTAAGTATTTCGCCATAAGATTCTATTAAATCTTCTCAATTCTTGGAATATTCTACTATATTCCTTAACAATGTAACGTTGCCTTTGTCTGATGGTAGTATTATGATATCATTGTCATTGCGCAGTGATACGATAGACAATACTTTATTCTTTATATAAGTTTAAGTATTTCGCCATAATATTCTATTAAATCTTCTCAATTCTTGGAATATTCTACTATATTCCTTAACAATGTAACGTTGCCTTTGTCTGATGGTAGTATTATGATAGCATTGTCATTGCGCAGTGATACGATAGACAATACTTTATTCTTTATATAAGGTTTAGTATTTCGCCATAAGATTCTATTAAATCTTCTCAATGCTTGGAATATTCTACTATATTCCTTAACAATGTAACGTTGCCTTTGTCTGATGGTAGTATTATGATATCATTGTAATTGCGCAGTAATATAATCGACAATACATTATTCTTTATATAAGGTTAAGTTTTGGAGACATTGAAGTCTCAAGTGCTTGTCTAACTTTCAACCTTAGATCATCCTCTTGGGGTTGTTCAAGTCTGCCTCTTCTATTGGAGCTATCATATCTACGTATAGAATCCGCTTGATGATTGTGACGAAGTTGAGACATAGGTTTAGCACAGATTACTCCAAGCGAGTTAGCTGATGTTTACTTTTATTTAGGAGGAGAAAGAAAGTCAGAACACCAGAGTTGATTAGCCAAATAAAGAATTTCATCGATAAAGACCGTGGTGTGTCTTTAGTGGTTAATAAATGCACAGTTTAACGTCAGTACGGGAACTGTACACATGATTATTCAAAGGAATTGGAGATGCAGAATATTTGTGCGAAGTTTGTCTCAACGCCATTAAGAAAAAAACTGCCTTGTCTCAAAATATTTGACCAACGACGGTCATCAAGACAGTTCGTAACTCTCCCTAATGTCCAGACCTTACTCACTGTGACGTTTGATTATTCCCTAAGCTCAGGGAAAACCTTAGAGACTGTCGTTATGAGACAATTGAGGGCATGAAAGAAGTTGTGAAGGGGGTCATTGGCACGCTCACAAATGAGGACTTCCATGGACTCTTACAGAAGTATTGCAGCTAGAGGAGATAACTTCGTAGGTGCTAAGAGTATCATGCATATACTATTACCGACACTAGTGTTTCATCCTTTCGGGAATCATCAGTGCAGGGTGGCATATATATATATATATATATATATATATATATATATATATGTGTGTGTGTAAAAGAGATTTAGAAGGCTGTCACAATGCGAGGAATGAATTATAGTCGCTGTTGGTAAGAGGAGAGGAGAACAAGTGGCAATTTACAAATCAATAAGTACATATATATATATATATATTATTTTATATATTTATATATATATATATATATATATATATATATATATATATATATATATATATATATTCAGTTGTATGGTAAAATGTCTTACTTGTAATTCCATGCGACGTATTCACTTATTAATTTCGGAAAAAATTTCCCTTTTCCGAAATTAATAATGGAATACGTCGCATGGAATTACAAGTAAGAAATTTTACCATACAACTGAATAATTATATATATATATAAATAATAATATATATATGTATGTACTTATTGATTTGTAAATCGCCACTTGTTCTCGTCTCGTCTTACTAACAGCGACTATAATTCATTCCTCGCATTGTGACAGCCTTCTCAATCTCTTTTACATACCTATCCCACACAATGCTTCAAGCAAACTACATATCAATATATATATATATATATATATGTGTGTGTGTGTGTGTATGTGTGTGTGTGCGTGCGTGCGTGCATGCGCGTGCGCGCGTGTGCGCGCGTGCGTGTGCGTGCGCGCGTGTGCGTGTGTGTGTTTTGTGGTTGTGTGTGTAAGTGTGTGTGTGTTCAAATACAGAGAGAGAGAGACATGCACGCGTATATCGACATAAGTATTTTTCTTCAATAATAGATGCTGATCAAACGAACGCCCCCAAATCACTGATTGCTCGTAAAATCGAGCCGTTACTCAAAGGAGGTCTTAGACCGCAAAATGTGTTAAGTACTATTCAAACGCCATTTTGTGATATTAATGGCGCCAAAATAAAATAAAAGAAACATGGAAAAGCTGGGAGAAAAAAAAGCTGAAAAATGTGTAAGTCATTCGTATTGGTGTGATTACACTCGCCTGGTCGGATGAGACATGTGAGTGTCGTTAGGGGTGTAACCGCATAAGTTTATTACGACACTCGTAATTTAGTTGGTATTCACGTCTCAAGAGACCGCACCAAATGCAGCTAAACACATCGGGGTGCAGGTATAAGTGATATATATATATATATATATATATATATATATATATATATATTTATATATATATATATTTATATATATTAATATATTCATATATATATATTTATATATATATATATTTATATATATATATAATAAAATCATACATTTAAAATGTATATGCTTATATATGTATTATTTACATCTTTTCTAATATATCTTTACTATCCTTTGCCTATTTTTGTTTGTGTATATATATATATATATATTTATATAATATATATATATAATATATATATTAAAAATATATATAAATATATATATAATATATACATATATATAAATATATATATATATTATTTTTAATCACCATTTATTTACCAATTTAAACATTTCATTGTTCCATGCTATATATATCATATATATATATATATATATATATGTTATATATGTATATTTATATATTTAAACACACGTACACACACATACACACACACACACACACACACACACACATATATATATATATATATATATATATATATTGAGCCCAAATGAAGGCGAAACTCGAGTCTTTGATTTCCTGTTTGTTAACTTTCATTGTTGCTGTGGGCTACGACATTGTATCGCTGTGGAAATAATTATATATCTCTTATATTATTGTATAATTAACTAGGCGCAGTTTTTCGCTTCTGCGCCAAAATACCGTAGGTTTATACCAACAATTGGCACATAAAAATGTGTTATGTTTACGCTATTAGCCATTACCTTATATAACTATAGAACTCTATTACATGCACATAATTCCGTACTATTAAAACATTACATTTATTCCTAGGAGCGTCATATTCATCATCGTCATGGCCATTCAACGCCGAGTACATTTATACTTTGTTCTACTTTCCTGGGTTTACTCCGTAATTAACTGATTAGTGAATTTAGACATATCGCCTACTGTTAACGCTTTACCCCTACACAAATAATGATTTTGTCATCTTCCCATCCCTCAAAATCATATTGGTTCCGATCTACATATTTGAATATTCCAGAATTAGCGTAACACCATTCAAAAACGAACACTCCAGAGATTTCCACAAATATAACTTCCCTGATTTGAATCATTGCATTTTAAATATCCGGATTATAAAATTCGGAATCTCGAAAAAAAAAAAATGATTGGCACGACATTTTAAATTATTACCAGTACTATTTTCGTTATTACAATCAAATTACTTGATTTATTGCTTGTTTGTCGTGTTGTTTTATGTTAGAGACGCCCCTTCATGGGATTAATGGACTATTTCATGACGGCACTTCCTCTAGTGACGTCACTTCCGGAGATGCATATGTTCCTTGCTCTTTACGTTTACTTCGTTGACAGTGACAAATAATTATTATGCTTTATTTCAGTAATACATTTACAGTGACACATCATTATTAATTATATTTTATTTTAATGATAAAGCTAACGAGACAGTAATTAGTGTTTACTAAACGGTTATTAGGGATGCTTTATATTTTATCTTGTTTACGCACTGCCGATTCGATTTTGCAGATTACATGTTTGTTTATATTATAAATGCTTCGCAAACTTTAAATGCCTAAAATTAATTCACACTATTATTTCTCATGTTCAGACGTGGTTAATGATTACTTTAAATTAAACTTTTACTTCAGTAATAAAAGTACCGCAATAGTATTTCATTTTTAATTGACCATGGACGCATGGGATAAACTTAACAACGTTATTTAACAAATAACAAGGCCGATAGCCATTAGTCGCGTGCTTTCGTGTAATGAATGAATGCGTGAATGTAGGATCGACATGAAATTCTTTAAGATAAACTAAAATGACCGAAAAATGGGCTGAAATGACTTAAATAAATAAAAAGCAAATGACTTAGAATGACTTTAATGAACTTAAGGATGAACTGAATGATCTTAAGAATGACTTGAATGCTTAAAAAATAACTGGAATCCTTCAAAAACAACTTGAATGATCTGAAGAATGACTTGAATGGCTTTCAGACTGACTGGTTGTAAAGTGGGTGATCATTTTACATTAAATTAATACAGAAGTTACAAACATAAGTACAGCATGTAGTAAGAATAGATACTACACTTTGATCTTGGCCAAAAGGCCAAGAAAAGGTGGTATTTATTTGCTCCCCCACCGAACAAATTAGGCACAAGGCAGATTTTTAATGTGAGTAGTAAAGGGGAACTGGGGACCAGCTCCCCGGGGAGTAGGGGAGCTGGATAGTGACAATTTGTACGGAGGTTTTCCCTTACATTGACCAAGGTCTTATATGTGGGGTTGGTATGTATTTGCTCCCCCACCGAGCAAATAAGGCACAAGGCCGATTTTTAATGTGAGGAGTGAAGGGGAAATGGGGACCAACTGCCCGGGGAGTAGGGGAGCTGGATAGTGACAAGTGGTATGAAGGGTTGCCCCTACATTGACCAAGGTCTTATATGCGGAGTTACCCCCACATATGGTCTTGCAGTATCTGCCGGAAAAGATGGTATTTATTTGCTCCCCCACCGAGCAAATTAGGCACAAGGCCGATTTTTAATGTGAGGAGTGAAGGGAGGGGGAAGGGGAAAAGGGGACCAGCTCCCGAGAGGTGGGAAATGGGAGCTGGTTAAAGGTCAGGCATGTGGGGTTGCCCCCACATCTGGTCTTTGCTAGTCATAGCTAGTCATAGCTAGTCATAGCTTGCAGTATCTGCCGGAAAAGATGCTACACTTTGATCTTGGCCGAAAAGCCAAGAAAAACTTAAAAAAGCTAAGAACAGCATCTATTAACAACAGACGTTTGATCTTAACAACAAAAGCTAAGTACAAAAGTGTTACGGACAGACCGATCGACGGAGCCACCGACCGACTGACCGACGGAGTGACTTATAGAGTCGCTTGCACGCGACTAATAAAAAAGGGTAACTATGAAAATTATTTCAACTTTCGACCAATCCTTTTAAATTACCACCTTTAAAGTTTTTTCCGGGGTGCTGAAAATGAAAATAACGTTTAACATTCCGCCAAACAAGTAGTTTAAAATATATGAAGAAAGTTAATTAAAAAAAAGATTTTCGGCGATGCGAAAAACGAAAATAACGTTTAAAAGTCAGGCAGACAAGTAGTTTCAAAAGTATTAAAAAATGTTGGTTTAAAAAAGTTGGGGATCACTTGTATATAATGGTGTCACGTATAATGAGCACCCACTTTATGCCCAACTTTTGTTTGGGGGCGAGTCAGCGTACAATGAACACAATTACACGTAAACTGCGCACCCAATTTTTTTGTGGGGTTACTACACATTATTAATCGATTAGAAGTGGGTGCTCATTTCGCGTTATATTATTATAGAAAATTGATCCCCTGCGTGTTAGAAACTAACTTGGAATCTACTCATATGCCGGATTTTTATTACTTTATTTTCGTTTCCAGCACCGCCAAAAACGCTTAAAAGTGGTCATTTTAAAGGATTTTTGAGGGTGGAAAGATTCTTTCTATTTACCAAGAAAAGAAATAATGCAAGATGAGGTTTTACGATGAGTAAATGTGTATCATTATATAATTTATAAGTAAAAGCGTTGAACAATACAAAGCAAAATTTTGAGTAATTATTTTTTATATTTTTAAATATTCTTCCACCTTAAGATTGAATAAAAAAAATAGCGTGAAAGTTAAATTTAACCTGAAAACACCAATTACAAAAAGCGCCGTACCAAAAATGCATAAGCACCAAATTTTAAAGTGGATGTTGATCTAGGATGCATATGATGGCAGAGCCCAATACCATCGTGCAATTTTTAAATAGGTTTTTCAAGTTAAATTCATGTTTTACGATATTTTTTACATTTCGAATCCCTTACGTCTTGAACACGTTTTGAATACCTGTTTCTTTGAACATGTTTGTCCGTTTTATCTCTGTTGGCACATCGCGCAGCCGGCTTGGTCATTTGCATATTGCTGCCATTCTGTTACATAGTCATTTTACGCCAAATAAAATATGTGGGAAATAGTTCATGTTCTTTGATATCTTCAAA
>NC_136523.1:25771362-25783862 GCF_053919585.1 Euprymna scolopes
ATATATATATATATATATATATACACACACACAGCGTGACCCCCCCAAAAAACGGGCCCCAACTCTAATTAGGCCCCGTTTCTTAGTGTTTTGTCCGAATGAAATGAATCTTTGGTCATAACTAGTTTATTATATTCAAAAAATCACATCAAAACACTAGGGTTTTTGGCCTTTTTTTCTCCGTTCTACACATATGTTCTAGATGGCCTCCATTAAGCTCCGTGCATTTCTTGATGCGTAGCACGAAGTGGTCCAAGACGTTCTTACAGACCGAATTGGTAATGACTCTCATCTCCTCCCTGATGGCTTTCCTGAGTTCCCTGATGGTTCTGGGTTTCCTTCCGTTGACTTTGTCCTTAAGATAGCCCCAAAGAAAAAAATCTGGGGAGCTTTGGTCCGGGTTATAGGGTGCCCACTCAAAATCAGTCTTGAGACTGATCACTCGGCCTCCAACGTTCTCTTTCAGCCAATCTCGTGACAGGTTTGAGATTTGAGAACTTGCTCCGTGCTGTTGGGACCAGAACTTGCTCATGAGCAATAGGTAGATGGTCTGGAGCTCACTCTTGAAGGTTTTGAGGATCTCCACATACCGCTCCTTGCTGCACCAGATTCTTCGATGGAGATTGGTCCGATGATGTCTCTGGCCGAAATTGCAGCCCACACCGTTCACTTCGGAGAGTGCAGGGGCTTGGTGGCTACTTCATTGAGTCTGGAGGACCCCCAGAAGACATATGGCTTGGACGTTTCTCTCTGGCAGCGTTGAGGTTCCCCACGGCCCCATACTTCTCGAAGTGGTCCACCCAGTTCTGAATTTTTCTTTTGGATGGAGCCTTTTCACATTCGAACTGACGCATGAAACTGTCTTGGGTTTTCTTAAACGAGCCTGTCTCGTAGTAAAATTTAACAGTGTATTCTTTGTCCCAGCTTCCACTGGGGTCTTGGTGTACTTATGGTAGCATATTCTGCCATGTCATGTAAAATAAGGGCAATCGGTGACTAAATAATGGAGATATCACATAAAGTGTACAAGGGGCCCGTTTTTAAGGGTCACCCTGTATATATATATATATATATATATATATATATATATATATATATATATATATATATATATATATATAACAAAGAATTAATGACATGTTCAAAAGACTATAAGAAAAGTTAAAAACATTTAATTTTCAAAAAGGAAACACAAAGTCAGTGGATTGTCCTTAATCCGCGGAGTTTCGAAAGAAATACTTTCCTTCTCATAAGAGGGTAGGAATTATTATAAACGCTATTTCCTATTTGGTTTTGTTGAGCTTTTACATCGGGCTAAGATTACATTATAAATATTAAGTCTTTAACATTTATAATGTACTTTAAGGTTGCTATTTTAGATTATCTTGGTAAATTCTTATTTCATATATATATATATTAATAAATATAAATTTATTATATGTAATTATAAATGCATTTTATACATTGCTAATATAGTTTTGGATTTCCTTAGTTAATATAGTCTGGTTTATCTTAAACGATTCAAAAGCATTAGGATACCGAACAAATGCTTTATTTAACTGTTTAAATATTTTATTTTTATCCCCACCTTGTTTTATCATCCTTATTACTAACTAGAAACTGGTGGTATAAAATCTGTTAATTTTAAAGTAACGCGAGCTATTCTCAAAAACTCTGACATAATGGTTCCATAAAACATAAAAACAGGGCAGGTGCTATCTTTATGGGGCATACGCACTATTTTAAAGGGGAAAGCGTTTCTTTTATCAAATATTTTATAAAGAAAAATCCCATCCTCAATTTTTATATCTAAATCCAGAAATGTAGCCTGTTGTCCCCCCTCCCTCTCTCTCTCTCTCTCTCTCTCTCTCTCTCTATATATATATATATATATATATATATATATATATATATATATATATATATATATATATATATGAAAATGTAACTGTTGGTTCGTTCGGAATTAATTGTCTAAAAAACCACTGGACGGATGGCTTCCACGTTTTGGTATAATATGTTTACTATATCCATGTGTGTTTTTATATATTTCTTTTTAATTATAACATTATACTTAATTTTTCTATGATAAATAGGTGGTTTTCTTTGTACCGAGAGGCAATTTTTTTTTATTTAGGAACAATTATTTATTACCGCTTCCTGTCACGTAACCAGTGTTACAATTTAGCGGTTTTCCTGCTAGATCTAGAGATTTCGTTTACAATCTAGCGGGAAATTCTAGAAAATCTGGAGGTATTTGGCACCCACACACCCGCATTAGATTATTAAAAAGGGTTTGTATTACTGTACACATAGATTCGAAAAAGTTGTCAAAAAACGAATATATAACAAATAAATGTTATCAAAGGCAAGATAAGTTACTTTTCTGCCAAACTGGATATATTTTTCGTATTTTTATTCAATATAACATATTTATTCAGCTCGAAAAACATACAGTGTTTACCGATGTATTGGAACATTCAAGATGGCGTCCGATTCTCTCTTTAACACGGTAAGTGTAAGAAAAGATGTTATAAATAAAAAACCGGATAAAATACTGTTAAAACCTCGCTCAATATATGTTACCGTGACATAAGTTGACATATATTCGACGGGGTTTTAATAGTATTTTGGGGTTTGTATTACTGTACACATAGATTCGAAAAAGTTGTCAGAAAAACAAATATATAACAAATAAATGTTATCAAAGGCAAGATAAGTTATTTTTCTGCCAAACTGGATATATTTTTTGGGGTTTTTATTCAATGTAACATATTTATTCAGCTCGAAAAACATACAGTGTTTACCGATGTATTCGAAAATTCAAGATGGCGTCTCACACCCTCTTTAACACCGTAAGTATGGAAAAAGGTGTTATAAATAAAATACTATACAAAATACTATTAAAAACCCGCCGAATATATGTCAACCTATGTCACGGTAACATATATTGAGCGAGTGTTTAACAGTATTTTATCCGGTTTTTTATTTATAACATCTTTTCCCACACTTACCGTGTTAAAGAGAGAATAAGACGCCATCTTGAATGTTCCAATACATCGGTAAACACTGTATGTTTTTCGAGCTGAATAAATATGTTACATTGAATAAAAACACGAAAAATATATCCACTTTGGTAGAAAAGTAACTTATCTTGCTTTTGATAACATTTATTTGTTATATATTCGTTTTTTGACAACTTTTTCGAATCTATGTGTACAGTAATACAAACACCCATTTTGTGTTTTATATACATAAAGTACAATTGATGAATGTTACTGTTTGATTATATTCGTTTGGGGGGGGGGTCACAATTAAAAAATTAAGAAAGATTAAAATGAAGCGAAATTTAAGTTTCCGTTCCATTTTTACAACAACCGTAAAACAGTGCATACTCAGCAAGTTTTATCGTAATTTATAAGCATATTGAAACGAATTTAGGAAAACTCGTCCCGGGAAAACTCGTCTCGGGAAAACTCGTCTCGGGAAAACTCGTCTCCGGAAAACTCGTCTCGGGAAAACTCGTCCCCTTTCGCTAGGTAGGAAAACTGGTCCCGTATTGAATAAATATCGATTGAAAACACATTTTATGATCGTTCTTGAAGGAGATATTGCTTTTTAAAATAGACTATAGCCCCCCCCCATAATATTTTTAAAAAATATTTTTATTTGTTTAATGTTTTTTTTTGTTTTTTTTTCTACCTAACTGGCTAAGTTCTTAGTGGTTTCACTTATTTTAAAGCGTTTATTATGTTCATACAAAGTTAATTAAAAAAATTTTTGGTTCTTATTTTAACGATGTTTTTTTGAGTCATAAAAACAATAATAAAAAATCAAAACAAAAAAATTAAAAATTGGGAGCGTTACTTTTTTGTTTTGGTTTTTTAATTATGATAGTTTTTTGTTGTTTATGTTTTCGTTTTCTCTCATACCAAATGCAATGCACTCATGCGTTATTTAAAATTATAATTCTATCAATTATCAACATTTATTGTCGTCTTGTCAAATTTTGCAAAAATTAACTAATAAATCAAAAGCGAAATATTTTTTTGGCGCGAGAGATGCCATGTGCTAACAATCTCTCGTTAACTCATTTTTAATTTTTTTAATTTTTACTTCAAAATTCTAAAATCAATCATTCAGAGAAAAAGTAATCACTAAATAAATTTATTAATCAATTTTATTGAAAACTCCGCTATCGTTTATCAAGAATCTTTTTAATTGCATTTTTTGTTGGTTGTTTTTCCGAGGGAGATATAATCCCCCCCCTCTAAATTATATTTAAAAAAATATTAAAATTTTGGTTTGTATTACTGTACACATAGATTCGAAAAATAATAAACTAGACAAAATACTGTTAGAAATTCGCTCAATATATATTACCGTGACATAGGTTGACATATATTCGGTGTTTTTTTTAATAGTATTTTGTCTAGTTTATTATTTATAACACCTATTCCCGAACTTACTGTGTTTAAGAGAGAGTCGGCCGCTATTTTGAATTGTCCAATACATCGGTAAACACTGTATGTTTTTCGAGCTGAATAAACATGTTACATTGAATAAAAACACGAAAAATATATCCAGTTTGGTAGGAAAGTAACTTATCTTGCCTTTGATAACATTTATTTGTTATATATTTGTTTTTTGACAATTTTTTCGAATCTATGTGTACAGTAATACAAACCCAAATCGATTTTACCCTTTTATAACAACAGTAAATAAGTAAATTCTTTTTATATTAATATAAAAAAATATGCGGTCTCGTTTATGAACATAATAAACGCTTTAAAATAAGTGAAACCACTAAGAACTTAGCCAGTTAGGTAGAAAACGGACACTTAGAAAATCGATTTTATTTAAAAAAAAAAAAAATCAAACAAGTAAAAAATTTTTTTTTTTAATATTATGGGGGGGGGGCTATAGTCTATTTTAAAAAAAACAATTTCTCCTTCAAGAACGATCATAAAATGTGTTTTCAATCGATATTTATTCAATAAGGGACCAGTTTTCCTACCTAGCGAAAGGGGACGAGTTTTCCCGAGACGAGTTTTCCGGAGACGAGTTTTCCCGAGACGAGTTTTCCCGAGACGAGTTTTCCCGGACGAGTTTTCCGGGCACCTATTGAAACACTAAATCAACATTTTATTTATTTTTTGCATAATTAATGATGGAAGTATTTTCTGTTTATTTTCTTAACATCTGTTAAAAAAATGAATAATTTGTACATTCTCTTGAAAAAAAGAATCAAACTTTTCTCTACTTTCACATGTGTTCCATTGTAACAAACTGAGCCACAGCAACGCGTGGCCGGGTACAGCCAGTATATATATATATATATATATATATATATATATATATATATATATATATATATATATATATATATATATATATATATACACACAGGATCAAAGGTAACATTGTCGCCCTAGTAAAGACGATTACATGATTCCATTTCCGTTTTATGAAAACCTGTGTTCTTTTTTTTTCAGGCTATATAATAGTTGGCCAGTTATGTACAAATTTCAAGGGAGATAGGAGCTTTCTATCATGTCTTAAAGTGACACAATAGTTAACACGTGAGATCGAAGATGCTCCGCTATACAACTCATGATATCTATCGATACATGTTATGACAACAGGACCATTGCCAGGACCCTTAAAATGCATCGCTAGATTGCAAAAATAAAAAAAATTAAATTAAATTAAAAATAAAAATTAAAAATTAAAAAATAAAAAAAGAAGGGGGCGTGTCGAGCGTGATGAAATCAAATTTTTCGGGCCACGGTTTTGGTTATTGGTGTGGTTTCAAGTGAGGGCTTCATCATGCCACCTCAAATCTTGAAGTCGCCTTGAAAATCAACACCAAAATGTGGTAAAGAATGTGGTGATCCCCTGGTGCAATGGGGTTGGCGCGGGAAGACTCTGGGTGTGGCAGCAGGACTCTGCGCCGACCAAAGAGACTAAAACTTAGCTTAAGAAAAAGTGCTACGACTTGGTACCTTTCTCTCACTGGCACTTCTTCTTAACCGACCTGAACACGCTGGACCACTTCGTTTGGTCATACGTCGAGAACATCACCAACATGACCTCCCTTAACACCAAAGCAAGCCTGATCACTGTCATCTGCCGAGTATTCGCCAAGCTCCCGCCGGCGTTTGTGGAAAAGGCATGCTTCCAGTTCCGGACCCGTATCGAGGCGTTGATTGAGGCTGAAGGCGACTACATTGAATAGATGTCAGCTCTTTTGTAATTACCTGAAGTGAGTAAAAAATAAATGAATACACCTTAACAATTCCCTCGGTGTATTTGTTCCAATTCATGTTGCCTGTGAGCCGAGTAGTTTGAAGGAATAGCTCTCGGGTAATTTATTATTAGTCATGACTATCGGTGGTTGGATAGGGCTCTTATGATTGTTGTCATTTAATTGTAGAGGAAATCTGCTAGAAAGGATTTATCCTGCCTTGATAGAGTTCAAAATAGACTTCGTAACCTAAAAGGGGATGTCATTTTCTCTTCATTGCAACCTCTTTCTCACAGAAGAGATGTTGCGAGTTTGTCTCTGATGTATCGTTATTTTCATGGCAAGTGTTCGACTGAGCTCCAATCTATGGTCCTCCCTCGCCAATCTTTCATGAGAAACACTCGTCTAGCTGAAAACACTACCAATAATTTCCCCCAGTTTTATCTGTGCCTAAACTTAAACGTAGATTCCATGAACAAAGCTTCTTTCTTAGAACTGCACACCTGTCGAACTGTCTTCTATTTTCCTGCTTCACAGCTGACTACAATATGGTTGTCTTCAAGTCCAACGTAAACAAGTTCTTGATGAGCCGTTCTACTTAAGTTAACAAATTTACCGAATTTTCATTACTAGCAATTACTATATTGTCCAATTGACTACTGTACACTCTTTAATCTTTATCCTCGAGTGGCATTTGGGTCTTGATAAGTGATAATGCCTATGTAAAAAAATAATATCCATCTCAACAATGTCTTATTATGATTAATTGCCATTATTATCCAATTTTAAATAGGCTGTTCCTAGGAAAACGCTGGTAATAAACGAACGTTTTATTAACGCACGTATCATAGTTCTTGTTTTCCTTCAACCCTGTAATAAGAATTAAGATCTCAAAATCATGAAAAGCCCCAAAAGTGAATAAAGTCGTCTTTGACTTTTGAAAGAATCGCATTTTTATTTGCTCAAATATATTTTTCCATCTTATCGAAGACGTCCGCCCGCCATTTCAACAGAGACGCTGATTGGCGTCAAGTAAAGCGGTCGGCATGTTGCGTTCGCTTCCGTTGAGTGTAACAAGAAACGCACCCACAGTCTGACCGGTAACTCCGCGGCGCGATATAGTACCCGCTTGTGTCTGAATTCTAGGACTTTTCACCTTTGACACTGACCCTTGCTCTGTTATTGGCGCCAGCGGATGATGGGCAGAGGAGATAAATACAAGAAAAACAACAATCGCATCGTTTCTTCCCTTCTTTCTTTTTTTCATATAAAAATTTGCAGGATACCCGTCCCGCGACGAGTTTCCTGGCAGTTTGTTTTCAATATGCAAAATTATCTTGTCGGATTTTGCAAGTTTTTTATTTTTATTTTTTTATTTTTTTTTTACACAGGAATCACCGCTTATCAAGGCCCGGAGGCCACTCGAGAATAAGGGTTAATGGGTATACATTAGTCAATGTGATTATAGCGTAGTAAACATAAGTAGAGAGAATTTTGTAAATTGGATTACTTGGGGAGACGGTTCACCAAGAACTTGTTTACATTGGACTTGAACACAATCAGATTGTAGTCAGTTGGAAAGCAGGCAATCGGAAGAGAGTTCCACAGGCGTGCAGTTCTAAGAAAGAAGCTTTGTTCATGGGATCTGCATTTAGGTTTAGGCACAGATAAAGAGTGGGGGGAATTATTGATAGTGGTTTAGCTAGACGAGTGTTTTTTGTGAAAGTTTGGCGAGGGGGGACCATAGAGCACTTACCATGAAAATAACGAGGGGGGGGGGACCAGCTGAGCACTTGCCATGAAAATAACGATAAAACAGAGACAACGCAAACAACAATTATTCTGACATATCTACTCTTGATTCGGAGTATTATATATTGTTTTTTTTTATTTTTCAATTTTTTTTTATTTTTTAAATTTCTTGAGATGAGGCTTCATAATTTTTGTATTCATTTTATTTATATTTTGTGCGAACTGTTTTCCCCATCATTGATGTTTTACTACGTGTCGGCCAACTCATGGTGATTAACTGCGACGGGATAGAATGCTGAGTCTTGCAACTGTATCCTCGGTAATTACTGCCTTCCATAGTTGTCTTTTTGGTCTCACCACGTTTTGACCAACAAATCCTCTGGTCTGCTTTGAGTAGGATTGAAACTGATATCTTCAGAAAATGCTCACCTGGAACCCTAGAGATTCAACACTTCTATCCATTGCGCCACGGACCCCTAAGCATTTCAAGCTATTCCTATCCAGTCACGGTTAAGCATCTGAAGAAGGCCAGATGATGAGTCGGCCGAAACGTTGCCAAACTACAATAGCAACAACTATGAAGATTAGAATAAGAGCCCGCAAAAAAAAAATATATATATTAATACAATAATTCGGACTAGCCTTATTTTCCCTCTTTTTTTTTTCATCACGTGATTATCAAAAATACAAATACATTTTATTTTCTCCTTTTGAAATTTTTTTTTTTTTTTCAGTTAAGAAAACAGTTCGATCGTAGACATTTTTTTCTTATTTATTGAAACCGATTAACATAACGTCGAGATCTGTAACTGTGCATCTATTTGAATTCTTAAATATACATGCGCACACAGAAAAAAAAAAAACCTTTTTGGACGATCCTCGTGTATCAATATGGACGGCCATCTCGATATTTAAAAAATAAATGTTAAAATTTCAACTATATTTCTCGCCGTTGAGGTTGGCCGCGTGGTTTGTTTTTTTGCTAATGAAGTCAGAGATGGCTTCGTGATCGCCTTCGGGTCTCATGACCGGCAGTAATCGTCTCGCCTTGCACTGATGATTCCAAAAAGAATAAAACACTAGTGTTTGTAAGTATTTAAACAATATATATATATATATATATATATATATATATATATATATATATATATATATATATATATATATATATATATATATATATATATAGTAAGTTATGAACATATATGTGGCAATTAAGCCACACAAAATATTCCGTCCGCGTTTCATTCTCGGGAGAATTCGTTTTATTTACTATCTAGCTTTACCTATGCATTGAGCCACGACCAACGAGATATAGAAGGCCTGTTAACTGAAAAATGCCCGCAGGCAATGATGGTAAGATTTGTCGAACTGTTACTGTCCTCGGCCAGTGAAGGAGAAACCCTTCATGACTGAGACAATTTTTATTTTTGTATTGTCCAGAGTTCCCCTTAGTGGGGAGCTGGATTTTCCTCACAAGATTGATTTTAGGAAAACTCGTCCCGGGAAAACTCGTCTCGGGAAAACTCGTCTCGGGAAAACTCGTCTCCGGAAAACTCGTCTCGGGAAAACTCGTCCCCTTTCGCTAGGTAGGAAAACTGGTCCCGTATTGAATAAATATCGATTGAAAACACATTTTATGATCGTTCTTGAAGGAGATATTGCTTTTTAAAATAGACTATAGCCCCCCCCCCCATAATATTTAAAAAAAATATTTTTATTTGTTTAATGTTTTTTTTTGTTTTTTTTTCTACCTAACTGGCTAAGTTGTTCTTAGTGGTTTCACTTATTTTAAAGCGTTTATTATGTTCATACAAAGTTAATTTAAAAACTTTTTGGTTCCTATTTTAACGATGTTTTTTGGAGTCATAAAAACAATAATAAAAAAACAAAACAAAAAAATTAAAAACTGGGAGCGTTACTTTTTTGTTTTGGTTTTTTAATTATGATAGTTTTTTGTTTTATGTTTTCGTTTTCTCTCATACCAAATGCAATGCACTCATGCGTTATTTAAAATTATAATTCTATCAATTATCAACATTTATTGTCGTCCTGTCAAATTTTGCAAAAATTAACTAATAAATCAAAAGCGAAATATTTTTTTGGCGCGAGAGATGCCATCTCTCGTTAACTCATTTTTAATTTTTTTAATTTTTACTTAAAAATTCTAAAATCAATCATTCAGAGAAAAAGTAATCACTAAATAAATTTATTAATCAATTTTATTAAAAAATCCGCTATCGTTTATCAAGATTCTTTTTAATTTCATTTTTTGTTGGTTGTTTTTCCGAGGGAGATATACCCCCCTCTCTAAATTATATTTCAAAAAATATTAAAATTTTGGTTTGTATTACTGTACACATAGATTCGAAAAATAATAAACTAGACAAAATACTGTTAGAAATTCGCTCAATATATATTACCGTGACATAGGTTGACATATATTCGGTGTTTTTTTTAATAGTATTTTGTCTAGTTTATTATTTATAACACCTATTCCCGAACTTACTGTGTTTAAGACAGAGTCGGCCGCTATTTTGAATTGTCCAATACATCGGTAAACACTGTATGTTTTTCGAGCTGAATAAACATGTTACATTGAATAAAAACACGAAAAATATATCCAGTTTGGTAGGAAAGTAACTTATCTTGCCTTTGATAACATTTATTTGTTATATATTTGTTTTTTGACAATTTTTTCGAATCTATGTGTACAGTAATACAAACCCAAATCGATTTTACCCTTTTATAACAACAGTAAATAAGTAAATTCTTTTTATATTAATATAAAAAATATGCGGTCTCGTTTATGAACATAATAAACGCTTTAAAATAAGTGAAACCACTAAGAACTTAGCCAGTTAGGTAGAAAACGGACACTTAGAAAATCGATTTTATTTAAAAAAAAAAAAAAAAAAACATCAAACAAGTAAAAAAATTTTTTTTTAATATTATGGGGGGGGGCTATAGTCTATTTAAAAAAACAATTTCTCTTTCAAGAACGATCATAAAATGTGTTTTCAATCGATATTTATTCAATAAGGGACCAGTTTTCCTACCTAGCGAAAGGGGACGAGTTTTCCCGAGACGAGTTTTCCGGAGACGAGTTTTCCCGAGACGAGTTTTCCCGAGACGAGTTTTCCCGGGACGAGTTTTCCGGGCACCCACAAGATTATATGTTGAAATATTTAAATAACTATTACTTTTAATACAGAAATTATATTTAAAGTTTTGGTTTTCTGTTCTTCTATGTTCATTTTTTTCCCATGTTTTTCATCAAAATGTGTAGCATATTTTCATCAGTTACATGGTTAGGAATCCTATACTCCGCTATAGTCTTCATTTTCATATCATTGCAGAATACATGAATGCGGAAATGAAGTTCATATAACTACTAAAAGACAATCATACTATAATGTGAACATTGGTTAAAAACTAAGAAAATATAGTAAATATCTACAATATTAAATGAGGGTGGTTGTGAATTTGGAAGGGGATATTATTATTATTATTATTATTATTATTATTATTATTATTATTATTATTATTATTATTGTTGTTGTTGTTGTTGTTGTTGCTTTTATTTTATTTAAATTTTTTTTAGCTGATGTAGCTGATGGCACGTTATCGTAACAGCCGTTTGCCATCGATTTCTCGTTGGCATCGGCTATTGGTGTTTCCTGGGGTTTGGGGGACAAGATGCCTCCCCAAGGTACCAGATTTGAGCTGCACACTTCCAGTGGAGAACTGGTTAGTACTCTCCCACCTCGGACTTTCCGTCCTCCCTGACCCTTCACAACTAGTTCGTGTAGTGCCAGTCGAGGTCATCTAAAGTGTTTGTTTTTTGTGGTTCACGGGGAACATGGACCCTGCATAAAAGCGTTTTAATTTTTTTGTAATCGAGCGTGTATTTATTTTATTTTTCGATTTTTTTTATTTCTTTAATTCAATTTGATTCATACTTTTATTTCATACTTGTTTTTATTTTATTTTCATTTTATTTGAAATTATTTTTATTTTAATATTTCCCACACTAAATATTTTTATTTTTTGTTGCATTAATTTTTTCATACATATTCAAATAATGCTTTTTTTTTCCTCAATTAATACATTAAAAAAAGTTTTCGTGATTAAATAAACTAATGAAAACCTTTTGCGTATGCGCTTTTTCGGGAGCAACCATTAAATTAAAACCCGTTTAAGCAGGGTCCACGTTCCCGTGAAGTACCTTTTTTATTATTGTTTTTTATAATAATAATAATAATAATAATAATAATAATAATAATAATAATAATAATAATAATAATAATAATAGTGCTTGTGCAGTGTATGCATCGTGCTATATTTTAGATAGCATTTTCAAGTTAGTTTTTATGGTATATTTTTTTTTTCATAAAATTGTTAGGTGAAAGTGCAGAATTGTTAGAAAGCCTCTCCCTATTAAGAATGGCTTTCTAAATAACGTTATTATTTCAGCACGGTAAGTACACAGCACAAATAC
>NC_136523.1:25788862-25821362 GCF_053919585.1 Euprymna scolopes
TGGATATATTATATATATCCACCAGTCGTTAGGAAAAATAGGGAAAATGAATTGAATTGAGTGAGAAACGAACAACGCATTTATTGAAATAAACGAACTAGAATTTATTTCATGAAGAAACAAACGACAGAAAAGAGTGCAGCACGTGTTTAGTTTGGTGTACGTCTCTCACTGTTAACTGGTGAGAAGGAAAGTCTATTGTTGTAGGGAGAGAGAGAGAGAGAGAGAGGGGGAGAGAGAGAGAGAGAGAAAGTTAATCCTGGCCATGGAGAGAGAAAGTGTGTAAGGTGTACCTACTGTTTGATGGCTCTTGCTCCACACATAGTAGCAGGGGACGTGAGGCGCGCGCACCCCGAAAGGAAGCGGTTAGCCCGTCGCCACTCAGCCCGGGAGCTGAAGCGAAAAGGTAAGGAAACAGCTCAGGTCTCTTGCTTTTGTAGTTGTTTGCGGTGGTCTTATGCGCATGTGTGGATTTCCTTTAAAGGGTAGTGACGTTGCCCATGTGTGCGTACGTGTCCGTAGATGTGTGTACGTTAGCGTGTGTGTGTATTCACATAAATGTGAGTGTATGTACGTGAACGTGAATATATGTACGTGTGTGCACGTGCGCACGTATGTTTGTGTATTGTGTATGACAAGAAAAGTGGCTTGAGATGTGAACGCGTGTTTTGTGTGAGACTAGAAAGGGCTCGCACATGCGAATAACTGCGAGTACAGTTCCCACACTGATATCAAACTGTGCACTTATTGTCTATGAGACACACGACGGTCCTTATCCATGAAATTCTTTATTTGTGCCAATTATCTCTGGCTTTTCTGGCTTCCTTACTCCTCCCACCCATATCATCATCCCTCACAGACTTTCTGCCTTCCTTGAATCCGTTATGCCACTCAAAAACTGACGCTCGATTTATGCAAGTTGAGCTAAAAGCAGTCGTAAGCCGTTCTGTGGCATTTTTCCAAAAGAACAGACTTTTATTGCTATCGTTCTTTTCAAGTGTCCTCACTTTTGAAATTCACCATCTGTGACATTAAGGTTTTAGTAGGTCGTATTCCAGTTCCTGCTGTAGCTGTTCATTTAAATCTTAAATCATAAAAATTGGTCAGTCATCTCAGGAGACGTGTAGCAATAACATACTAAGTTTTCAAGTGTCTACGATAATTTTAAATTCCTGTACTAAAAAGAGTTCGAACACTTATTGAAAGCAACTTGTAATATTCAAAATATAGAGCGGAACAATACATGCATATATACACCAATAAATGTTTGCCGATTGAATTATCACCTGGACTCAGTCGTAAAAAAAATGCATAGCTCATTATTTTTTACGCTAATGTTCTTATTTCTATAAAATTACTACTATATCGGCTATTTTTTAAAAAAATTTGGTCTGTTGCAGTTGAGCACCTACGATGAAAGAAATGGTAGAGTAGAGATCGCTCGCAACATATCTTCTATGAGAAAGGGAAAGTAGTCGAAAATGTCCTCACCCACTAGATTTCGAAGACGGTTTTGTGAGCAGGTGTTTGTATCAGTCGGGGATATGTCCTTAACAATCAACCTGACATTGTCCTTGTTAAACGTTTTATTAATTTATTGCTTTCAACCCCAAATAAGTCACAGTGCCAGATGGATGTAAGGGGCTATAATTTGAGACAGAATTTGCAGGGATACTTTGTAGGGGGTTGAGCAGCAAAAAGTCTGTTCACGTTACACTTAAACTTTTGTATGTCAGTTCAGTCGGAGAAATAGGGATTTGGTAGGCAATTCCAAAGTCGAGGGAGGAAACTATTTGAGCAAATGGTTTTCCGGTTTCTAGGGAATTCTACAGTGTAAGGGGGTGGGGAGTTGCTGCTTGTCAGGTTATCTGGAAGTATTTACGTTGAATGAGGTACAAGTGATTTGAGTTCATCATAGCAAATTCTATTAAAATACTTGTAAAACAGGCATAGAGATGCAATATTTTTTTTTTCACAGTGGTCACCACTTATCAAGGCCCGGAAGTCACTCAGGGATAAGGGTTATTGTAAGTACATTACGTTAGTGTGGAGATTTGATGAAGTGTTTAATTAGGAATTTGTTAACGTTGGACTTGAAGACATCCAAGTTGTAGTCAGGTGGGAAGCAGGCAGACGAAACAGAGTTCCACAGGCGTGCAGTTCTAAGAAAGAAGCTTTGTTCATGGAATCCACGTTTTGATTTAGGCACAGATAAAGAGTGGGGGAAATTTTTCACAGTGGATTCAGCTAGACAGGTGTTTTTCGTGAAAGATTGGCGAGGGGGGACCAGAGATTGGAGTTCAGACGAGCACCTGCCATGGAAATAACGATAAAACAAGGATAGGCTCGCAACGTCTCTTCTGTGGGAGAGAGGTTGCAGGGTAGAGAAAAGAGCATCCCCCACTAAGTCACAAAGTCTATTTTGTACTCTGTCAAGGCAGGATAGGCTGTTTTTAGCAGCTCCTGCCCAGATATGGCAACAGTATTCCATCCTTGGATGTACTTGGCTTTTATATAGATAGAGAATTGTATCTGCAGTGAGATATCTTCTGGAGCGGTAGAAGAATCCCACCATCTTTCCAGCGACCTTGGCAACAGACTTGATGTACGTGTTCCATTTCAGATCAGCAGTAAAGGTCAAACCCAGAAGCTTGTCAAAACACGGGGCCTCTCCCAGACGAGAGCCATCCATCCCAATTGATGCCAGATGAGGATCAGAGCGTTGATGATGTAAGGATAGGAGTTTGGTTTTAGATGCATTAAAGGTAACCAGCGACGTCTTCCCCCACTGAACCACGCGCTCGAGATCAGAGGAGAGAGAATCAGAGATAACTTTGTCATTTACAGCCTTTGATGTGTTGCCGTAGATGGTCGTGCCAATGATGGGACAGAGGTCGGAGTTTGATTGCTAGTGCGGGAACCCTGCCTACGAGCGAAGGAATAGTGGTAGATGCACCAGCCTAGTTGGGATAACAATACTCCATGTATAAATACAAATTATTTGTTTAATTTACGTGATTTTTGGAAGAATGCAATGGCGAATAGCGGTTACTCTCAGATGTCGTTGATGTGTTTTGTTTTGTTTTTTTTAGTTCAACAAATTTCAAATTGAGATAAATCACTGCGCAATAAAAATAATTAAATAAAAACAAAAAAAATCATTGTTCTTACTTCTAATTATTGAATCAAGTAAAAATTCCACTTTTGACTTGATTACTAAAGTTAAAAAAGCTATTCTAACAAATTACCTAACAATTTTATTAACAAACAAAACTGAATTTAACTTGAAAATAATAGGGGAAAAATAACTTTTTCAAAGAAATCAAGTACAAAACTGGTATTTTAATTTAAAACAAGAAAATGATTTTTGTTTTAATAAAATTAGTTTCACTGTGCATTTATTTGGAATAGGTTAAATTAAAAAAAACAACAACAACAAAAAAACACAACAAAAACAATTTTCATGTAATTTTGCCTCCCTGTTTCTACTTTCGAATATTTTTGCCACGCTCCTTATAAGATGAGAAATCATATTTCTTAATAGCCGGAAAAGTATTAATTTGCGGAAAATCTAAATGCGATATTCGTTTTCAGCATACTGAACAACTTATAAATGCCAGTTTTAACGTGATTGTTACCGTAAAAATTAAGTAAAAAATTACTTTTAAAAGGCCACTGATGTCGGCTCACTGCGACGAATTCGAAATAGGGCCATATGAATGAGAATGAACGAAAGTAGAAACAGGGAGACAACAACTACATGAGAGCCGATAATAATTTTTAATTATGTGAATGATGTTTTAAATCAAAACTCTCATCGATTAAATCAAGGGGAATAACTCTTAAAATATTTGATAGAGTTATATCCCCTGAAATTATTTTTTTAAATAAACCTTAATGTACTATTTATATGTTACGGACAATATTAGGTAACAATCTGACGGAGGCCAAAGGAATAGTCCGGCGAAACGTCGAGACAGTAGACACAACAACTTAAAGATGAGGACAATAGTCCGTTATAAATAAATGAATAAATAATACAAATTATTCATCGCAATAATGAATTCCAATTATGTAAATAAACCTTACTGTATTTCTTTTCCGGTATAAAATAAGAAAGGTCACTTTTTCGAAATAAGAAAAAAAAAAAAAAAAAAAAATTGAAAACAGAATATCAAATTTTAATCAAAACCTATAGTAACTTCATAACTGTTATGTCGAAATTAGTATAATATCCAAAAATACAAAAAATGTTCAAGTAAAAATGTTATTATTAATGAACAAACATTTGCAGAAAAAATATTGCAAAAACAGAATAAACAGGTAGTTTACTGCAGAAAAAAATGTTACATTTTTTTTCCAAAGTAATAGCGGATGAATGCAACGTGAAATCGTGAAAGAACATGTTTTAGGTAATCATTATTCACTCACTAATTGTCACGTGGCAATTAATTTGATAAAATTGTTTTTTAATGGAAATACGGTACAAGTTTAGTTTAATCAAGACATTACAAATATATATATATATATATATATATATATATATATATATATATATATATATATATATATATATATATATAATTGACAACTCAGAAACTTCAAATGTAAAATCTTTAATTGTTAATATTTTGAAAATAAATAATTTAAGCAATTTTTTATAGTTTTACAAACCGTGCAAAACAACTACTAACACACGAAAGTATCATGTACCTATTCTTTTCGCCCATGTATGGAGTATTGCTGTCACATTTGGGCTGGTGATCTGCTACTAGTCTCTCGCTCCTTGACAAGGTTCAAAAGAGAGTCGCAAACCTGATAGGCCCTGAACTGGCATCTAAGCTTCAGCCTCTGTCCCATCGACGAAATGTTGCATCTCTCTGCCTGTTCTACAAGTATTTTAGTGGTGACTGCTCTGATGAACTGCAAGCACTTGTGCCCCCACGACGTGAGCACCCTCGACAAACCCGACAGACTGCTAAATCCCACCCCCACATTGTAGAGATCCCTAGATGTAAAAGATCTTTCTACTCCAATAGTTTCTTCCCCCAGAACAGCCAGACTTCCGGGTCCCTGCTTCCTCAACTGTACTGACGTGCAGAAGTTCAAGTGTAACGTGAACCGACATCTTGCTGCCCAAATCCCTACATAGTGCCCATATAGTTGTTGCCCCTACACCAAAGTGGCAATTTGCCTTGTTTGGGATGAAAATGTAATAAAAAATAAATAAGAATTAAAACAACTTATGTTTACTAATGCAGAATAAATTAAAAAATTATTTTAAACAACATTTGAAAAAAACTAATTGAAAAATTTGTTGAAATTACTTTTTATGTTGTTGTTGTTGTTGTTGCTGCTGCTGCTGCTGCTGCTGCTGCTGCTGCTGCTGTAGCATGTATTCTTCCCAAGTATAAAATAAAATTTGTTTAAATTGTTTCTTTTAGAATTTTCGAGTTGTCAATTTAGTCTCATATCTTTTTCCGGTACGTTCGATCTGATTTTTGATCACCTGATTTCATATTCTTCGCATAAATCGGACGAACTTGTCCTTCCACCTCCAATCTATTTTTCATATCGACGGATTTCTTCTATCTTAACAATCATATATATATATATATATATATATATATATATATATATATATATATATATATATATATACTTGTACTTTTTTGTAGAAAAAGAAATCCCATACAGTGCTCTATTATTAGGGAAAAAATCTTTCTCGAAATAAGAGCAATATATTTTTTTTGTATAATATATACAGGAATTTACATTTATATCGGTAGTCGGTACCGACGGTTTCAAGCCCGGTAGTTGAGGACTGCTCTTAATGTCCGTCTCAGGCTCTCTTCAGCCGACTCTCATCTGTCTTTAACCGGAACCGGAACTCTATATATGCACACCATAATTTTTATTTATTTATTTATTTATTTTATCCTTTATTTTTTTATTTTATTTTTTTTGTATGCTACTTTAATAAGGTAATAAATTTGAAGCAATAAATTAAAAAGTATGGGATGATGCCTTCTATATTATTATTTTTCTTTAAGCACCCTCCCCCTATCATTCAGCTTAAGTCTCATTTAAAAGCGTTTTAAAAGTTCAATGCGGAAAAATATTATATTTTAAAAGCAATTCAAGAAGATGGATGCTTAAATCTAAGAAATTAATGCTTGAAAGACTGTATACATAGAAGAGAATCGCTTCTTATAAATTGGGATAGAAAAAAAGATAAAACGTGAAGATAAAAAAAGGGTTTAGTTATAGACACATGTCAAAATATTTTATTTTATATTATTGTAGATCTTATTACCCATATTAAACGAGATCTAGAGATAATTTTTAAGTTTAAAATTTTAAATGTTTTAAAACGTGTTTTTAAATAGAGCGAGATCATGTTATACTTAATATACTTAAATAAAAAAACGCAAATTTTTGACACTGTTTAGACCTATTTCAATCTAAGATTTATTACCGTGTTTAAAACGAAATTACATATAATTTAAAATAACGTTTTAAATAATTTTAAACGTGAAACGATACTTAAATATATACATATGCCATATTTTCACACATTTTAAGTATATTTTAACTAAATATTATTACCGTAATTAAAACGAAACTAGAGATTATTTTAAAATAAATCTTAAACGTTTTTAAACGCAAAGCAATACTTAAACATTAGTATATACCATCCCCTGGGCACTTCCTAGGTCTATTTCAATCTAAAATTTATTACCCTATTTTTAAACGAGATTAGACATAACTTCAAAATGAACTTTTAAAACGCTTTTAAACGAGACTTAAACTGAATGATAGGGGGGTGCTTAAAGAAAAATAATAATATAGAAGGCATCATCCCATACTTTTTAATTTATTGCTTCAAATTTATTACCTTATTAAAGTAGCATACAAAAAATAAATAAATAAAAGAATAAAGGATAAAATAAATAAATAAATAAATAAAAATTATGGTGTGCATATATAGAGTTCCGGTTCCGGTTAAAGACAGATGAGAGTCGGCTGAAGAGAGCCTGAGGCGGACATTAAGAGCAGCCCTCAACTACCGGGCTTGAAACCGTCGGTACCGACTACCGATATAAATGTAAATTCCTGTATATATTATATAAAAATAAATATATATATACATATATATATATATATATATATATATATATATATATATATATATATATATATATATATGTAATCAACTTTTTCTTCACCATATTCCCTCTGCTTCACTTTTTTTGTTTTCAAGTAAGATCTT
Source organism: Euprymna scolopes (assembly GCF_053919585.1). Classification (NCBI taxonomy): domain Eukaryota; kingdom Metazoa; phylum Mollusca; class Cephalopoda; order Sepiida; family Sepiolidae; genus Euprymna; species Euprymna scolopes. The sequence goes on from NC_136523.1 coordinate 25,796,136, forward strand.
TGACTTACTTGTTGTTTCATCAAGTACTTCTGCATGCAAAATCCGACCCCGCATTTTGCTAATTCCTACCCTCTGATGAGAAGGAAAGTATTTCTTCGAAACTCCGCTGATTAAGGACTATCCACTTATCTAGTGTTTCCTTTTCAGATTAAATATGTTTTTAACTCATTTCAAAGTATTTTAACATGTTTTATTAACTGTTTGCTCGTATATATATATATATATATATATATATATATATATATATATATATATATATATATATATATATATATATATGTATATATATATATTGTTTTAACAAAATCAAGGCATCAAGGAATAGATTGGTAGCAACAAATAGTGTATTTTTTTTTTACATGGGGGTCACCACTTATCATGGGGGTCACCACTTATTATTATATATACATATATATATATATATATATATATACTAGACTAGACTATATGTATATATATATATATATATATATTTTTTTTATATATATATACTAGAAGGTATATATAAAGAGAGAGAGATAAAGAGAGAGATAGATAGATAGATAGAGAGAGAGAGAGAGAGAGAGAGAGAGAGAGAGAGGAAGGAAACCTATATGTATTTGAATGTAGGTATTATGGCTTTCCGAAATAGCGATATGGATCCCGAATAATGCTATATATATGGACGTATACCCGAGAGGTAATTACATATCTATCAATCTATCTATCTATCTATCTATCTATCTATACGTACATTTATATATATATATATATATGTGTGTGTATATATATATATATATATATATATGTACAAATATATAGAGAAAGAGCGAGAGAAATACAGAGTTAGAAAGAAAGTGAGACGGAGAGCAACAGAGAGAGAGAGAGAGAGAGAGAGAGAGAGAGAGAGAGAGAGAGAGAGTGAGTGTGTGTGTGTGAGGGAGAGAGAGAGAGAGAGAAAGAAAGAGAGGGGGAAGACCTATTTGTATTTGAATGTAGATATTATGGGTTTCTGAAATACCATTTCCCGAGTAATGTTAATCGTGAGGGAGTGGCAGAGGTCACCATATTTTGCCTACTGATGAGGCCTTCTCTTAATTCGCGCCTCGTCAGGAGGAGGGCGTATAAGTGTGTTAAAGTATGTGTATTTGATATGAATCGAATCGAATTAGGTTCAAATGACGTTAATGGTAACCCACCATATCGGAGGTGGGGGAGGTATTAATTTGTAATCGTCCGACGCATGATTTTCTTTTTTCGAGTTCATGTAGAGAGATGTGATGGCTCTTATTTTTAGCATCGTATTACGATGACACCGCTCAGTTTCAAGAGACAACGGATACCCCCTGTAAAGGTAGCTTCGCGAGTAATTGCGAGGCAAGGGTCGCGCAATCCCAACCACGCCTCTCCTGAATCGGCACTCCATTCATAAGCATTAAACTGTTTTTGAATTTGAAAATTATTAAATTCAGGAAATAATTCTAATTATCTACAAGCTTAAGTTTATTTTCGGTAGAATTCATACTGTCGGTTATGAGATACTTATTTCGCTGCCAATTACTTATATTAATTGCCATTATGATATAATTACCCATAACTATGATTAAAATTAAAACTGTAACTCTATAAGGCCAACCTTCGCCCATGTATTGAGTATTAATGTCATATTTGGGCTGGTGCATCTGATACTACTCCCTCATTCCTGGACAGGGTTCAAAAGCGATTCGTCAAACTAATAGGTCATAAACTGTCATCTAAGCTTCAACCTCTGTCCGAACGACGAAATATTTCTCTACTGATGCAGTTCTCTATCTGTATAAAAGTCAAGTATGTCCAAGTATGGAGTACTGCTGTCTTGACTGAGCACAAAATAGACTTCGGGGCTTAGTGGGGGGGCCCTTTTTTCTTTCCTGCAACCTCTCTCCCACAGAAGAGACTTGCGAGCCTGTCTTTATTTTATCGTTATTGCCATGGCAAGTGCTCGTGTGAACTCACATCTGTGGTCCCCCCTCGCAATCTTTTACGACCAACACCCATCTAGCTGAAACCACTGTCATTAATTTTCCCCACTCTTTATCTGTGCCTTAATTAAAACGCAGATTCCATGAACAAAGCCTCTTTCTTAGAAGTGCACGCCTATGGAACTCTCTCACGATTTCCTGTTTCCACCTGACTACAACTTGGATGTCTTCAAGTCCAACATAAACAAATTCCTGATGAATCGCCCCCTAAGTAAGACACTTTATCAAATCTCCAATACTAACGATTACTACGATATTATCCCATTGGTTACTGTACATGCTTATCCCCGAGTGGCTTCCGGGCTTTGATAAGTTGTGACCTCCATGTAAAAAAAAAATATTGCATCCCTCTTCCTGTTTTGCAATTATTTTTAAGGTGGATGCTTTGACGCACTACAAGCCCTTGTAAGCCCTCGACATAAATACACCTGACAAAATACACCTGACAAACCCGACAAGCAGAAAAATCCCACCCCTACACAGTAAAAATCTCTAAATGTAAGGTGGCCTTCTACTCTAATAGTTTCTTCCCCATAACTGCTTTCTCATCTGTACTAACACGCAGAAGTTCAAGCGTAATTTGAACAGAAATCTTGCTGCTCACCTCCCTACATAATATCCTTGCAATTTTTTGTCCCTCATAGTAAGCCCCTACATTAAAGATATGTTAAAGGAAAAAGAGGTGTCCTCTTTTCTTGTAAGTAAGAAGAACATTAAATAAGCGAAAATGAGATTAGGATAGACCGAGATTCGAACCTTGTAAGCAAGGTTCAGAAATAGATTCAGAAAACGGAATGTTAGAATTTCGCATTGTTAAATTTCATATAAAATAGTTTAGACATGTTTGTATTGTAAAAATAATTTAATTGTGTATTCTTTTATGGAAAGTTAATTAAAAAGGTCAGCTAAAAAAATGAACAATACAATTTAAAAACATATTGAAAAATAAGTTAGATTGAAAAATAGGTTAGTGTTAAGTAATTTTTGGTATGACATCAGACGTGTGGTCTCAAAACGTGACTTAAACATACATTTCCAAAACACACTTCTGTAACAAAGAATTCTCACTAACCTATTTTTCAACCTAACTTATTACAATTATTAGCATTAAATTATCCCTGGCCTTGATGAGTGGTGATACCATGTAAAAAAATGTTTTAATCTTTGTTTTATTTAAATTACCCAGGTGTCATCTTATAATCCATAAGTATTAATTGCTTTAATTTCTCCTCTTTACGTTATAATCATTTTAGTTTGTATTTGTTACGTTGATGATCTAACAATTTATTTATTGCGTCATTTTAAAATCTTAGTATTAAATGTAAACATTCTCTGTCCACACTTACATTTTAACCTCAACATATCCAGTAAATTTTTACTTAAATTTTATTTTAATCAGGTTTCAGGCATGATAACAGGAATGAAGACAGCTTTGTATAACCTCAAACTGTTTGTTTAACATTTCCTATTTAGAATTCACTATGTGGTATGCCTCCAGTAAACATAGATTACATCTTTCTGATTTACTCGGTTTATTCTTTCTAGCTTTATCTACTATTTTTTTACAATGTAGTCACCACTTATCAAGGCCCGGAAGCCACTCGGGGATAAGGATTATTGTGTGTACAGTACGTTAGTTTTGGAGATCTGATAAAATGTCTTACTTAAGGAGCCGGTTCATTAGGAATTTGTTCACATTGGACTTGAAGACATCCAGGTTGTAGTCAGGTGGGAAACAGGTAACCGGAATAGAGTTCCACAGGCGTGCACTTCTAAGAAAGAAGCTTTGTTCATGGAATCTACGTTTTAATTTTGGCACAGATAAGGAGTGGGGAAAATTTTTGACAGTGGTTTCAACTAGACGGGTGTTTTTCGTGAAATTTAAATTGTTTTCCATTCTTACGTAGTTCCCCAACCCAATCACCTAATGCAGGTGTGTTCCTTTTATTATTTTTATCAATATTTTTCTATCTTTTTTCTATCCTTATCCTCATCATGGTTTGGGTTATTCTCTGGTTCACTTTTAAATGATGCAACATGGCTTCGGTATCTCTCCTTAAAATTACATTCAGTGTCCCCGTAGGTATATCTTTTATTATTATCCACCTTAACTTCACATTTGTATACAATTTCAGATAAAAAAAAATTTTTACATGGGGGTCACTACTTATCAAGGTCCGGAGGCCACTCAGGGATAAGTGTTACTGCGTGTACAGTAATCAATGAGATAGTATTGTAGTAATCATTAGTATTGGAGATTTGATAGAGTGTCTTACTTAAGGGGGCGGTTTGTCAGGAATTTGTTTATGTTGGATTTGAAGACATCCTAGTTGTAGTCAGGTGGGAAACAGGCGAACCGAAGAGAGTTCCATAATCGTGGACTTCTGAGAAAGAAGCTCTGCTGCCTTCGAATGGACATCTCTTAGGTATTCTATAGTTACATTTTCTCACCAAATTTAATTCAGCTGATTCAATCCTATTATTATTAACTATTTTGTTTATTTTATCATTATTAGAAACTTTTATAATATTAGGAGCAGTTGAGAAAGAAAGTTTAACTTAATCTCCATAATTATATTAATTTTACTTAATCTATTTACTCGGGGAAATTATTTTGCAAAACTCTTTAGGTATATTATTTTGTATATGTTCACTGAAAGGCGGGTAAAACCGTACTTGTTTTTTTGTGTTTACTTCTCCTATTCGTAATATTGTTTTTACTATTGTGTGCTTCTCCATTACCTTTGATTTCATGATTTTTATTCTTATTGTTTATCACTTATTTTTATTCTTTAGATTTCTGTTTCCTTTCATTGTTTGATGTGTTGTTTGTTCTGCTGTTTTTATTATCAACCCCCTTTATGCATGTGATTTTATCGTGATATGCTAATCTAATGACAGTTTCATTATCATAATCTTTATAATAATTATGAAGCTTAAATAAGGGCATCAATTAATTTTAACTTATATATATAGTGTTATAGAGGGACTTAAACAGGGAATCTAAAGAGCAAAGTTTATTTTAATGTGTCAATACTTTAAAATAATCTTCCTCGTAATACTGTGGGCATATAATAAGCTCGATAAGTATATTCTACTAGAGCTATATTAATATTGATTATAAAGATTAATAATTATAAATTATGAATCAGTTTCAGCAGGAACAGGGTTGATTTTCTAGTTTTCCTGTTGAAACTAATTCAAAATTTATGATTATTAATCTGTATTATATATATATATATATATATGTGTGTGTGTGTGTGTGTGTGTGTGTGTGTGTGTGTCAATCTTTTCATATCTATCTATCTATCTATCCTGGTGCTTGGCAACCTCAGCTATCAACGCCGTAACAAGGACAGACAATTCATCATTAAAAAGCCGTTATCCGAACCATTTTAGCGTAATTGGAATCCGCAAAATGGTACTACGCACAATCGTATGCAGAAAAATGACCTCTTTCCACCCTTCCTCAATCCTGACGAGGACACAAAATCAGCACCACACCCAAGAAGCGACCCCAAACTTTTTGACCTTTGCCTCGTCGTCCTCCTTTTCTAACTCCCACCCAAACCCAACACGCTTCCACCGGGTCGATAAATTAAGCGTCGAACACAACAAATAGGCTTGTGCGGTTTGCATAAGTATATAAACGATTAGTCCCTGACATGTTTCTTTACAAAGAAAGAGTTGAAAATCTTCGTCATTTTACCATGAACGATTATTTTTTTTCAGATAATATTTTAGAAATTAATTATGGATAAATATAGCCTTGACCAACAAGTTGTGAAATTGTCAAAATCAGGAGTCAATTGTTTTGACTCAAATAGCTTATCGACGGAATTTTCATGTAAGAGAAAGCCCAAGTGACAAAATAATTCGAAACATTATGCGCCGAATTGAAGATCAAGGAGCTGTACTTTATCTTCCGCGAGCTGACACATCTAGAAACGTCATCACAATTGAAAATAAGGAAAGAGTGCGAGAGAGAGTGGAACCACATCCTAAAACATCGTTTCGACGACATTCCACACAACTTGTCGAAGCTCATTATATAATATTCTGCACGGTTTAAAACACGTTCCTTATAAAATGCAGCTTGTTCAACACTTGAAGTCTGAACATTTTTAAGCAAGGGTTCAATATGCAGTTCAAACTTGTCTGAAATGACCCTAATTTTCTGCAAAAGTTGATTATGTCAGCTAAAACCCATTTTCATTTAAACGGATTCGTTAACAAACAAAATTAAAGATTTTGTGGCTCTGAAAATCCAAGCGCAACGTATCAAAAGCAGTTGCATCCCATAAAGTGCGCTGTACCGAACCTTATTTTTTATTTTATCTTCTTTCTTTTTTGAAGATCAAAATGAAAATGCTGTCACTGTTACTGGAGAGAGATACCGGATTATGATTACAGACTTCCTGCGCCCACAAATTCAAAATTATGGTTCCAACAAGAGGGAGAAACGGCACATACAGCGGGAGACGACATGGAACTTCTCAGGTAATGTTTTGGGAACAACGTTATCTCCAACTATGACAATGTAAAATGGCCCCCACGTTCCCCAGACTTGACTGGCCACGGCTTATTCTTAAAGGTATATCTTAAAGAACGAGTCTGTCTTAACAAACATAAATGGCAATCCAGAGATTCTGCAATCTATGAGGACTAATGTTTTGGAAATGGCACAAATATGCGAAGCCGAAAACGGACAACATTTTAAAGATATTATTTTTCATAAATAAAGATTGTTTCAATTTTGCATTTTTATTTTTAAATTTTATAATGTCTTAGTTAAAATAAAAGTTAAAATAAAAATGAAAATAATGACTATCTAATCAGGTTTCGATCCTCGCTCAACAGAGCTAAATCGAGAAAAATTACGATAAAAACTGTCATGAATATGGTGGGGAGAGAAAAATTACATAGAAATCAAATGAAATCATAAGATTTGATTTCTATGTATTTGTTTTCTTTCCTCGCTTATTTAAAAACAAAAACAAAATCTCTCCCACGCCATATTCATGATATTTTGTTTTTAAATCGTAATTTTCCTCGATCTAGCTCTGTTAAACAAGGAATGACACCTGGTGAGCTAGTCTTTATTTTCATTTATTTATTAATTTCCATATTAATTGGTTTATATTTAGCCATAATTTTATTTTGTGCGCCCAAAAATTATATATATATATATATATATATATATATATATATATATATATATATATATATATATATATATATATATATATATATATATATATATATATACAATTATATAGATATAAAATTTGCAGTGCAACAGAATGTAAATTATATTAAATAAATCCAAGATAATTTTTTGATTCAATTTAAATTAAATTTTTATACATTACTTTGTAAAATTTATAAAAGTGCACTTTGAAGATAAATAAATTTTAAATTGAATCTTGTACCTTTATTTTTAAAGCCTATAGTATAAACATTTTGTTTAACAATTTTCATGCCTTGGATGAAATGCTTTTCTAACTTGCATATATATATATATATATATATATATATATATATATATATATATATATATATATATATATATATATATATATATATTGAGCAAGCATATAATCATACCAATCTTTCTAATTTATTTCTGGTCAATATTTAACTATTCTTCATACAAATCCGACCTACCCTCTCTCTCTCTTTCTTCCCCTTCCCCCCTCTGTCTCTCCCTCTCTCTCTCTCTCTCTCTCTCTCTCTCTCTCTCTCTCTGTCTTTCTAGTTGTTGTCTTTCTGCTCCGTCGTTCTCTTTTGATTCTTATTCGGCGTAGATTTACATTTTTCTATTAGCCCTTCTGTACTAACCTATGAGACAAACCGTCCCTATCGCCCCCCCCCCCGCACACACAAAAAAAAAAAAGAGAAAAACCCCGAAAAAATAAAAAGGCGGGGCAGGTCGTTGATTGTGTTGTTTCGTCATAAAGCTATCATTTACGGCTAATAATATAATTATCTACGGCCGGCACGATCGTCGAAACCAAAGACCCAACGTCCTCAACGGAACTTTTGACATTACGTCTAAACATGAAACAGAAATTAGTCAACTACTTTCCATGTTTACAGCTGACGCATTCCAGAGAGTCAAATCCTTTCAACCTCCAACACTAATTATCTATAATATATATATATATATATATATATATATATATATATATATATATATATATATATAAAATCTAATTTTACAGCATATGAATTAGTTACGTTTGAAATGTTAAATATGCGTCATGTTGGGGATAGTTATTATTTATTAACTCCCGCCCATATATATATATATATATATATATATATGTGTGTGTGTGTGTGTGTGTGTGTGTGTATATATATATATATTTATGTGTATATATATATATATATTTATGTATATATATATTTATGTGTGTGTATATATATATATATATATATATATATATATATATATATATATATATATATATATATATATATATATACAGTGACGTCAAAAAAATGTCCGCAAAAACAGCAAATTTAAACTAAATTGAATGCAATTGTTTAAACAATCATTTGATTTGCCTTTTATCCCTCTATAATTTTAATTATTCATATTTCACTTTTTCGCTAACTGAAGAATACACTTTTTTTACGATAATTTAAAAAGTTAACTTGTCTTAATGGTTTATTTTTTTTCCATTCCTTCCTTTGCAAATGCATAGTATTTATGTCCAATTCACACTCAAAGACGCCACCATCGTCCAAAGACGTCCTTTACTAGTGTCAGGGACCGCGACCCAGGTGAACGAGAAGAAAAAAACGGACTTAACAGCAACAAATAAGCTTAACACCAGCTTAAAATATCCACCTGTTAAGCAACAAAGCATCTCTCATCGTAATTGTTTGTTTTCCAGCTTATATGACGTAACATTTAGTCCAGATGCCTCGACTTTCTGTTAGTGATCTTCAGGAGCTCATTAACATTTCTGGTTTATCCAATCAACAAAATCGGTCGTAAATAAAATGTGATGAGAAAACGGTACAAATTACTAGCAGTGTTCGTGATGTCTCTAATTACACTTTACACGGAAGACAATGCTATCAAGATCTGCAGCCTCACATACAAATTTGAAACAGCTCCCCAAATCCAACAACAGTGTTATCCTGTTAAAAAGTGCTCTCTTTCTACAGTTAAGAACAGATTAAAAAAATTTAATTTGCGAGGCTGTGTTGCAAGACGCAAGCCAATAATTTCTGGAAGAACAGAAAGCCCCGTCTGAACTTCGTCAGATCCAATGAAGATCATGACTCTCTATATTAGTCGAAAGTGAGTTTTAGCGACGAAAGCAAGTTAAATAGGTAAGGCTGTGATGGTATGCAGTACGTCTATCGAAGAAAGAACGAATAATTTAATCCTAGGTGCACAGTTTCAAGACTGCAAGCTGGTGGATGGTCCAGTTTTGGTGTGGGGCGTTATAAATGCCAATAGTCCAGGGCCTAAAATCGCTTGCAAGCTCGACTTTATTTTACCAAATACATTAATACTTTGAGCATTTTCTATCCTATTTTAGTCGAAATTTGGATGATAATCCCATCTTCATGCAAAATAATGCTCATATTCACACGCCGGCAATGTCAAGAGATTCCTTAAAGAGCATGATATCCCGTGTTTGGATTTGTCTACACAATCTCCAGACCCAATTCTATTAAAAAAGCATTTCATTACATCAAGCAACAGTTACACAACGATAAAATTTCAAATCTGGAAGAACTTTAGACAAAAAATTAAAGAGAAGTGGAGTGCCGTTTCACCGGAGTATTGCCGCAAACATATGCAAAGAATGCCCAAAAGATTGAAGGCTGTCCAAATTGCAGAACGGCTATGGTAATAAATATTAACTGATTATTTAATGTTCCTGTTGTATTTGTGTTGCATTAATGTTCTAAAGTTACATTTAAATAATAATCTTTCATTGTGCGGAGTTTTTTTTGTGTCTTCTCGATTTGAAGTTAATTTTTTTAATTGATAATTGATTTGAACACAAGTGTACTTCAATTAAAAGTAAAATATAACTAGACAAAATTACAAAGGAATGAAAGCCGAATCGTATGAGGTATATGTTATTTAAACAGTTACATTCAATTTAGCTTAAATTTGCGCTTTTTAAAAAATGACATGTGCGGACTTTCTTTTTGGCGCTAGTGTGTGTATATATATATATATATATATATATATATATATATATATATAGTAAGTTATTAAAATATATATGGCAATTAAGCTACACAGAATATTCCGCGTTTCATTCTCGTGAGAATTCGCCAAGCTCATGCGAAAAATGGTGGTTATCGAGCGTTTATATATACGCAAATGCTATTGAGTTTTTTGTTAGCCAGTCAGCTGTCTCACTCCATAACATGTGCGTATATATAGACGCCCGAGAACCATATTTTTTCGCATGAGCATGACAAATCCTCACGAGAATGAAAGGCGAAAAATTCCGTGTAGCTTAATTGCCATATATATTTTCGAATAGTTATTAGTAACTAGCTGGCCGAAACACGCTCATGAATCTGTTGCGATATATATATATATATATATATATATATATATATATATATAATTATTTTTTTACTATAATAATTAAATACCTACAGACACTAGTGTTTCATCCTTTCGGGATTCTTCAGTGCAGGGTGTCACGATTACTACCAGTCGAACGATTCGAACCCCGCGACACGAGACATCTCTGGCTCGATTAGCGGAGGCCGTATCCATTCGGCTACTATTAACCGTGTGAAATAGCGTTGAATTTTAAACATTTTAATTTAAATGTTCATTACGTCAGGCAGACAGTGATCAAATCGTTATACGATGATCTACGCATAAGAGCTAAATTGACCGACTTTTATATATATATATATATATATATATATTATATATATATATATATATATATTATATATATATATATATATATTTACTTTGCTTATATGATAGGGATTAATTTATAGTGTCTAGGAAAAAATTAAAATGGGGTATAAAGGTTTAAAGGTTAAATATTAAGTTCATATACATAGGCTCTTAACATGGTGCTTTGGGCAGTGGTTATGATTAACTTTATTTTCATATTTTTTTCCTAGACATTATAAGTTAATCCCTATCCAATAAGCAAAGTAAATCAATACAAGCCCCTAAATAATAAACCAACAACATTTATTTTGAACATATCTTACAATACGTCTACCTAACCCCGCATTATTAACTACACTCGCTTATTTATTTATCCTTTATTTGTTTATTTACTTATCTACCTAAACTTTACTTTACTTACTTAGCATAAACATACACATCTCTATGTATATATGTCCATACATGTGTGTATATTTATATTTTTATGAATATATATATTTATATAATTGTATGTACGTGTACATGGGTACATGTGTGTATGCGCGTATGTGTGTATGTGTATGTACATCTACATCTCACTGGAGATCCGTACATGTATCTTCATTTGTATATCTATAACTGAGTCTATATATATATATATATATATATATATATATATATATATATATATATATATATATATAAATATATATATATATACATATATCCTCATGTGTGCTTATGTATATATTTCTATGTGAGCGTGTATGAATGTATGTGCTCATGGGTCGTGTGTATATGCATGAGTGGGTATTCGTATATCTATATCTATGTGCACATGTATGTATTTGCATACATCTGGGTGTTAATGTATATATATATATGTGTATTTATGGGTATGCATGGCTGAAAGTATGTATACAGTACAGCTGTATCTGAGTTTATATGCATGTATGTGTTTTTATGTATGTATGTATGTATGTGCCTGTATCCACAATACATTTAACACTGAAAGTTAAACATAACCACTGGCCAAAGCACCATGCGAAAAGCCCACCCCATATATATATGAACTTAACGATGCGCCTATCTAACCTCGCATTATTAACTGCACCCACGTATTTATTTATTTATTATTATTTATTTATCCTAACTTTACTTTATTTACTTGGTATAAATATATACATGTATATATATATATATATATATATATATTCCCAAAACACCATTTTACAAGGCCACCCCATGTATATATGAACTTAACGATGCGTCCACCTAACCTCGCATTATTAACTACACCCATGTATTTACTTATTCATTTATGTATTATTATTTATTTATCCTCAATTTACTTTATTTACTTGATATAAATGTATACATGTCTGTATATATATATATATATATATATATATATATATATATGTGTGTGTGTGTGTGTGTCTATGTATGTCTGTATATTTATATTATTATTAATATGTATATTTATGTAATTGTATATACGTGTATATGGGTGCATACGTGTGTACATGTATGTGTGTATGTATGTATATATATGTGCATCTATTTCTTACTGAAGATCTATATCTCCACGTATATGTATATAGGTAGTGTGTGTATATATATGTATATGTGTCTCGGTTTATATGTGAGTATGTATATGTGTATAAGAGTTGTGTGTATGTGTGTGTATGTCTGCATATATATCCATGTATGTCTGCTTATAGATTGTTTATATATATATGTGTGTGTCTATGTGTCTGTATATGGATGTATAGAAATGTACATATGTATGTATATTTATGTATGCGTATTTGCGCGTGCGTTGGCGTATGCATTAACTCTTAACTGCCTAAAAAAACAACCCATTGTAAACTGAAATGAACAAGTCGACTTATAGCGACTATGAAAATTTTAAATGGAATCCTGCAAACACATGACATCTGCACTAACCCTTTCCGTCTCTCTCTCTTATCAACTTAATATACCTTGCTGAACAAGCAAAAAGCAGTCAAAATTTAAAACCTAAAATTTGTAAATCCTTCCCCCCTCTTCTCCTTATCCCCCTCTCTTTTTTCGTTACCATCCTCTCTCCCCCTCCCCCTCCCTATATCCATATAGCTCTACCCACGCCTACCTGAATCTGTACCCCCCCACACACAATACAATCTAATGAATTTTAACCTTCAAAACTGAAATATTGTCAATACCCGTCTCCCTCCTGCTTATTATCCTCTACCCCCTTTTTTTGATTGCTTTCTTAATTGGGGAACCATCGCAGTGAACAGAGACGAAGTCTCACATGCCTTCCTGTACAGCGTAATCTACATTCTACTGTTTAGAACCTACTGTTAATTTTATAAAATTATTTTTTATATATTATTGTTTGCATTAAAGTTTAAAATGTAAAAGTTTAGTATCATGCTTCGATCCAACCAGAAACCTTAATTTCGCACGCGCCCCTGTCATATTAAAAAATCTACTGTTGATGTTATAAGCATGATCTGACTGCTTCTACGCTAATAATGACATGGGTTGAAGTTTAGAATGAGAAAATCAAGTAGTATTGTTCAATTGTTCTTTAAAGAAAATATTAATTTCGAAAACGCTTCTGTCGTCTCAAAGAACATAATTTTGATTTTATATGTCGGGCCTTTCTGCTTGTGCGGTAATAAAACTTTTCAAATGCACTTGTGATGTTTGGCTGTGTAAGGTGTTAACTGTAGTCAAAATCGTCTGTTCCTTCTTTCATCAGATTATTTCGAATATCGATTATCGACACTTATGGAAGACGTTCCGATACAACACCAGCCTAAAAACACTGCCAGGCACATAAAGTACCTTCGTAAAAATCAGGCCAGCCGTTTCCGAGTCCATAGAAAACGAACGCACAGAGACACACGCAGACAGACATACACAGTTATTTTTATTTAATTGTATATATATATATATATATATATATATATATACAAATATTAATAGTGTATATATATATATATATATATATATATATATATATATATATATATATATATATAATAGCCGTTTTACATATGTACACTAAAGATAGGTTTGAGAGAATAGGCGGAGACGGTGTTAAGATGGAGATGATGGGGAGTTCAAATGGACAGAGATGGGGGATGCTGGAAGAAAAATATGTCCCTGAGTGTTAAGAGAGAATCTGAAATAAATATTGGTTTCCATGGCAACGACGCATTAACAAAACGCATAAACAAAAACTTCTTGGAAACGCTCTCCGCAGTGAGGACGGAAACGGAAGGGGAGGGGGAGCGGTCTGATTCTTGCCAACTCGTTTGAACCTAATGATCTGTGGCTAATACGTATCGACGCAGGACAATTTTTGATTTGCTCTTGTCTTATTCGAGTCTCAGCATATCAATAGATAAATAGATAGATACATACATACATACATACATGATGATTGCAACGTCTTGTCAGACGAGTGCCACTCCCTCAGACATTTAAAATCCATGAGCCCAAATGCCTGAGGGAGTATCTATACAAAGATGATGTTACAGAGTCTTAGCTTTGTACGACAGCTAAGTCTCTCTCTCGGTTCAAAATGTTGAGATCCAGCAACAAGCAAGAGCAAGATAGCCAGCAACAAATTACACTGCAGACCAGCTTAATGCGGTACTGGTCCCCGCTTTATGTTTTTTTAAAATCAGAGATTTGCTTCTCCTAGAAAGGTTGCCTTCACCACGGCTTACGGGAGCCCTCTCCACTCCAATACACATATACACACACACGCGCACACACACAAATATACACGGTGCTAGTTGGCCATTGACCCAGAAAAAGAGTTCATTCGCCCTTTGGAAGGTCTTGTGGGGGAACCAGTTTAGTCGCCGGTGACCCGACCATGAGGCAGGTAGTACTGGGTTACATGATACCAGTAGCATATGACATGACCTGACACACAATACATACATACATACATACATACATACATACACGCATGCATGTATGTATTCTTGATAGACTACGAATATCCACTGTAAGGGTACTTGCACGTAAAATGTTGTGCCAAGAGTTGCGCAATCCCCAACCACACCTCTCTCGATGCGGCATTGTTAAATACCAGTGGCAAATGGAGGTTCAGAACGATTTTAAACAACATCGAGATAAGCGGAGAGCACATACGTGGTGAACATACATACATACATGCATACAATTATTCATACATTCATACATACATACACACATTCATATAACCATACATACATACATGCATACGTACATACATACACACATACATGCATACATACGCACACATGCATGCATACATACATGCATACATACATGCATACATACACGCACATGCATGCATACATACGTGCATACATGATGATTATGATGATGATTGCAACGTCTTGTCAGACGAGTGCCACTCACTCAGACATTTAAAATCCCTGAGCCCAAATGTCTGAGGGAGTATCTATACAAATATGATGGTACAGAGTCTTAGCTTTGTACGACAGCTAAGTCTCTCTCTCGGTTCAAAATGTTGAGATCCAGCCACAAGCAAGAGCAAAATAGCCAGCAACAAATTAAACTGCAGACCAGCTTAATGCGGGTACTGGTCTTCCGCTTTATGGTCTTTTTTTGCTTCTCCTAGAAAGGTTGCCTTCACCACGGCTTACGGGAGCCCTCTCTACCCCAATACACATATACACACACAAATATACACGTGCATACATACATGCATGATGATGATTGCAACGTGTTGTCAAACGAGTGCCACTCCCTCAAACACTTAAAATCCGTGAGCCTAAATGCCTGAGGGAGCATCGATACAAAGATGATGTTACAAAGTCTTATGAAGCCTGATAAAGCAAAGTGTAAAATGTCTTGACATCTCTATGATCGTAGGCAGTCTGTATCTCCTTGGAGAGGTCAGACCACCATTTGTTTTTTATTTGGCGCACACAACACTGAACTTAACTCTGCACAGAAGAAAAGTGGGCAGCGAGCGCTGGCTCGTTCAGAGGTGAAGAGTTGAGAAGTTTCAAATAAGCTTTCCACTTTCTATCAATTTGAGGCTTTATTTGATTGTAATTATCAGCAAACCAATCTCGATGTCTAGGAACTTTCAATCCAAGAGCTTCAACACCTTTTTGGTATATTGTATCTCTTACTGTCTCCCTGTCACAATCTGAGAAATCCACCTGGTTGAAAGCAGATTTCAAGGAACTTCGTACGACTGGATACTTCAATTTGGAAACATCAATACGTATGGCACTTTGTCACCATTGAAACGGCATTTTTTGCGAACTGTAATTCTCAGTTTAGCTCTGACCATTACATGATCAGTACCACAGTCAGCACCACGCATTACTCTGACTTAGAAAAAATTTCCAAGATCACCACTTCTACACAGTATGCAATCAAGCAAATGGCCATGTTTAGATTGGGGATGAAACCAGGTCTCCTCGTTTTTCTGGTGGGAAAAAAGTGTTAAGTGATAACAAGATTTAGTTCGCTGCAGAGATGGAGAATAAGCATACCATTTGAATGACTACATGCATACATACATACATACATACATACATACATGCATACATACATACATGCATACATACATGAATACATACATACATATATAAATACATACATACATGCATACATGCATGCATACTTACATACATACATACATACATGAATACATACATACATATATACATACATACATGCATATATGCATACATACATACATGCATACATACATACAGGCATGCATACATACATACATGCATACATACATACATGCATACATACATACATGCATACATACATACGTGCATACATACATACATACATACATGCATACATACATACATGAATGCATACATATATACATGCATACATACATATATGCATACATGCATACATGCATGCATACATACATACATACATACATGCATACATACATACATGCATACATACATACATACAATCATACATACATGCATACATATAATCATACATACATGCATACATGCATACATACATACATGAATACATGCATGCATACATACATACATTCATACATACATACATGAATACGTACATGCATACATACAAACATACATGCATACAAACATACATACATACATGCATACATACATACATACATACATGCATGCATACATACATGCATACATACATACATACATGCATACACACATACATACACATATATACATGCATACATACATACATGCATACATACATGCATTCATACATACATACATACATGCATACATACATGCATACATACATACATACATGCATGCATACATACATGCATACATACATACATACATACATGCATACATACATACATACATACATACATGCATGCATGCATACATACATGCATACATACGTACATACATGCATACACACATACATACACATACATACATGCATTCATACATACATACCTGCATACACACATACATACACATACATACATGCATTCATACATACATACATGCATACACACATACATACACATACATACATGCATTCATACATACATACATACATACATACATGAATACGTACATGCATACATGATGATGATTGCAACGTCTTGTCAGACGAGTTCCACTCCCTCAAACATTTAAAATCCATGAGCCCAAATGCCTGAGGGAGTATCTATACAAATATGATGTTACAGAGTCTTAGCTTTGTTTTCTAAGTTTCTCTCTCGGTTCAAAATGTTAAGATCCAGCAACAAGCAAGAGCAAGATAGCCAGCAACAAATTAAACTGCAGACCAGCTTAATGCAGGTAATGGTCTTCCGCTTTATGGTTTTTTTAATCATACATGCATACATACATACATGCATACAAACATGTATGCATACATACATGTATGCATACATACATTCATACATGCATACATACATGCATGCATACGTACATGCATGCATACATACGTACATGCATGCATACATACATATATACATAAATACATACATACATGCATGCATACATACATGTATACATGCATACATACATGCATACCTGCATACATACATGCATACATGCATACATACATACGTATATGCATACATACATGCATACATGCATACATACATGCATACATGCATACAGGCATACGTACATACATACGTGCATTCATACATACATGCATACATACCTACATGCATACACACATACATATATGGATGTATACATACATACATGCATACATACATACATGATGATTGCAGTGTCTTGTCAGACGAGTGCCACGCCCCCAGATACTTAAAGTCCATGAGCCCAAATTCCTGAGGGAGCATCTATACACAGATGCTGTTACAGAGTCTTAGCTTTGTACGACAGCTAATATCTATCTCGGTTCAAAATGTTGAGAGCCAGCAACAAGTAAGAGCAAGATAGCCAGCAACAAGTTAAACTGAAGACCAGCTTAATACGGGTACTGGTCTCCGGCTTTATGGTTTTTTATATCAGAGATTTGCTTCTCCCAGAAGGGTTGCCTTCACCACAGCTTACGGGAGCCCTCTCCACCCCAACACACACAAACAAATATACACGGTGCTAGTTGGCCGTTGGTCCTGAAAAAGGGTTCATTCATACATACATACATACATACATACATACATACATACATACATACATATATACATGACTGCAAAAATGGAGGAAGAAAGCCGAGATACGGGCGTTTCGAAGACTACAAACTGATCAATGACGAAAGGGTCAATAATTTAGGGGAGAGCAGCCTGCCTAAATTTCTGTGAAGTAGGAAATTATATACATATATATTAATTGTGATAATTAAAAAAAAAAACGCATTATATATACACGCACACATATATAAGTGTTGGGACGATTAATCAAAATCGGAAAAATCGGTGCTTTTGGTTGTATCGGAATCGGAAAAATTTGAGTCTATTTTTCGATGCCAAAACCGATTCCTTAAATTATCCTTTTTTTTTCTTTTTGAGGGGGGATTTTGGTTTAAGAAACATCTTCCACTGCTTGTAGTAATAATAAAATAATAAATATGTGTTGATTTAAACTTTCAGAAAGACTAACATCTCTAGATTTAACCCACTCACAAGTGTGTTTTTTTTAACGTTTGAGAAAAAGATGGCACATTTAAGATGTGTTTTTGCGGTAATAAGAACAAAATAACACTTTTATGGTTTAATATTGAGAGATTAATAAAGAATCGAAATCGGAATCGGTAATTGTATCGGAATCGGGAAAATATTGGAATCGTCCCATCACTAATATATATATTATACATGTATGTACATACATCCGTGTACATATATACTAGTGTTGGGACGCATTTTATCCGCACATTTTAAATAATCTATCTATCTATCTATCTATCTATCTATACATCCACCCTATCTATCTATCTATCTATCTATCTATCTATACATCAATCCTATCTATCTATCTATCTATCTATCTATCTATCTATCTATCTATCTATCTATACATCCTATCTATCTATCTATCTATCTATCTATCTATCTATCCATCCATCTTATCTATCTATCTATCTATCTATCTATCTATCTATCTATCCATCCTATCTATCTATCTATCTATCTATCTATCTATCTATCTATCTATACATCCATCCATACTATCTATCTATCTATCTATCTATCTATCTATCTATCTATCTATACATCCTCCATCCTATATATCTATCTATCTATCTATCTATCTATCTATCTATCTATCTATCTATACATCCATCCATCCTATCTATCTA
Organism: Euprymna scolopes; assembly: GCF_053919585.1. Taxonomy (NCBI): domain Eukaryota; kingdom Metazoa; phylum Mollusca; class Cephalopoda; order Sepiida; family Sepiolidae; genus Euprymna; species Euprymna scolopes. The sequence continues at coordinate 25,815,804 of NC_136523.1, forward strand.
TCTATCTATCTATCTAGCTAGCTAGCTAGCTATCTTTTTATCTATCTATCTATACATCCACCCCATCTATCTATCTATCTATCTATCTATCTATTTATATATCTATCTATACATCCATCCTATCTATCTATCTTTCTATCTATCTATCTATCTATACATCCATCCTATCTATCTATCTATCTATCTATACATCCATCCTATCTATCTATTTATCTATCTATCTATCTATCTATCTATCTATCTATCTATCTATCTATCTATCTATATACCAATAATAATAATAATAATAATAATAATAATAATAATATATGGTACACTAGGAGTAGTATCAAGTCGTCTGGAAGGACAATTGAAAAACTACAAATCCCCGCTGTTTTTCGGCGGCCTTCAGACCTCTGCTATTGTAGGTACCACCAACATCCTTAGGAAAACTCTTGATCTTTAAAGCTCCTGACTTGAAGCCGGGATTGAGGAAAATCCTCTGGAAATGAATCCCATCTCTTTCCAGAGAGACGTTGATAAATGAAATCAGAATTATTATTATTATTATTATTATTATTATTATTATTATTATTATTATTATTATTTTTGCGGAAAAAAACATTGGTAGAATCGAAGAAATAAGAAAAGGAGTTAAACTAGGACAGAAAGCCAAGAACGATCTTGAAAGGAGGTATAGATTGCTGGAAAAGGGAACGATGAACGTTCTAACAATGTTGAAAGAGAACGTCCACACTGGTCGTATGAAAATTAGGAACTTTGTTGGAAAAAGTGTTGCATTTCGGCAGAACAACCTTTTCCGGAACAATCAGTCTCAGCTGTATAAAGAATTAATTGGTAGTAAACAGGCGGGAAATAACAACACTCCAAATGCAAAAGATACAAGGAAGTTCTGGAGTGGGATTTGGTCTGTCGAAGGGCGATATAATGAGAAGGCTAGCTGGTTGGGAGAGGTCAGAGAAAGTATATCAGAAATGCAGCAAATGAAGAACGTTGAGATAACCCTCGATGACGTTAAGGCTGGCATACGAAGAATGACAAACTGGAAGGCACCTGGTCCAGATGTAGTGATGGGCTTCTGGTTTAAACGGTTTCCATGCCTTGATCCACCTATAGCTGCTGCTCTGCAAAGGGTTGTAGAGTCGGGAGATGTCCCTGATTGGCTTGTTAAGGGAATAACAACACTGATTAGGAAAGATCCTGCAAAAGGAACAGATGCCAATAATTAGAGACCAATTACATGTCTGCCATTGATGTGGAAACTGTTGACTGGAAATTTATGAACATCTAGAGAGTAATTGGTGTTTTTCCTGACGAACAAAAGGGGTGCCGGAAAGGCTCGAGAGCAACTACTAATTGATAAAGCAATAATGCAGGATGCGACGAAGAAGAAGAGGAATCTGAGCATAGCATGGATCGATTACAGAAAGGCTTATGAGATGGTTCCTCATTCATGGATACGTGAAACACTATTGATGATGAAGGTTGCTGAGAATGTGGTAGGGTTTTAGAGACAAGTATGACTCAATGGAAAACGGTGCTGAGAGCAAACAAAAAGGAGATGGGGAAGGTTGGCATTAAATGTGGGATATTCCAAGAAGATTCGTTATCGCCACTTCTTTTTGTAATGATAATGATGCCACTGAGCATCCTCTTTAAGAGAGAGAAACTGGGGTATAACTTTGGATCTGGTGACAGACGCCCCAACCATCTACTATTTATGGATGATTTGAAAATATTCGGTAGAAATGAAAAGGAAATAGAGAGACTGGTAGAACTTGTGGGGACATACTCAGAAGACATTGCGATTGGAGGTTGGGATAAGTAAATGTGCGGTGCTGGTGATGAAAAGAGGAGTAAAGGTTCATTCGAATGGAATAGTGCTGCCAAATGGAGAAATCATGAAAGAAATAGAAGATACAGGATATAAATATGTGGCAGTGCTGAAGGGTGTAGGTATCATGAACAGAGAAATGAAGGAAAAAGTCAGAAAGGAGTATCTTAGAAGAGTGAAAGTAATTGCAAAGTCGAAACTGTATGGAGGAAACCTAAAGAAAGCAGTAAATGCATGGGAAGTCAGTGTTTTGAGATACAATGCGGGAATTTTACAATGGTCTGACAAGGATTTGCATGCCATGGATATCAAAACAAGAAAGGTTTTAGCAACGTTTGGTATATTTCACATTCGAAGTAGCGTAGCAAGGCTGTATCAAAAGAGGAAAGATGGTGGGAGAGGATTGAAAAGTGTAAAAGATTGTGTTACAACTGAGGAGATGTCGTTGAAGGAGCATGTGGTTAGAAGTGAGGAGTGGATGCTTAAGGTTGTGGCCAATGAAGTGGAGATATGGATAGAGAAAGGACAGAGGAACTGGCTAGGAAGAAAATGCATGGAAGGTTCTTCCAGAATAAAGCAGAAGTGGCCGATGAAAGATCATAGCAATGGCTTAGAGCTGGGTATCTGGCTAAGAGTACTGAAGCTTTTGTTTGTGCAGCACAAGAGCAGGCATTAGGAACACGATTGTTCAAAAAAGTGGTTCTAGGGGAGGAAGTCGCTGCAGAATGCGGGATTTGTGGTAAGACCTCAGAGTCAATTGTGCACCTTGCAGCAGGGTGTAGTGGACTGGCCCAGAGAGAGCACAAGACACGATCACATGGAACTCCGGATATATTTGGAGGTGTGTAAGAGGGTAGGGGTGAAGTGTGCTGGAAAATGGTTTGAGGAGGTGCCTGATGAAATGAGAACGTGAGGATGGCAAGGTAGAGGAATGGTTGAACAAAAGTGTCATAACGACCAAGCAATTGGAACATAATCGTCCGGATTTTGTTCGTCATTGACAAGGTCTCAAAAAGCTGGCAGATTGTAGACTTCTCAGTACCCTGGGACAGGAATATGAGAAAGAAGGAGAATGAGAAGTGGAGCAATTATGCTCCATTAACCTTGGAGATAAGGCGTATACAAGGGGTTAAAACACAAATAATCCCGGTCGTAGTTGGTACACTAGAAGTAGTATCAAGTCGTATGGAAGGACAATTGAAAAAACTACAAATCCCCGATGTTTTAGGTGGCCTTCAGACCTCTGCAATCATGGGTACCACCAACATCCTTAGGAAAACCCTAGATCTTTGAAGCTCCTGGTTTGAATCCGGGATTGAGGGAAATCCTCTGGAAATGAATCTTATCCCTTTCCAGAAAGACGTTCATAAACGAAATGAGAATTATTATTATTATTATTATTATTATTATTATTATTATTATTATTATTATTATTATTATTATCGTCATCGTCAACGTCATCGTCGTCATGGTCATTATTAATATTATTATTATTATTATTATTATTATTATTATTATCTTTTCTTCATCTTTTCCTCAATTTTCTTCTTTTCTTCTTCTTTGTCTTCTGCTTCTTTCTTTTTTCTTCATATTATTCTCTCTCTTCTCTTTATTTTCATTACTAGGTTTTTTTTTACTTTTACTTTTCTCAACGATCATATTCATCCTGTTTTTCCCCTTCTTTCCGTTTCCCATCTTTCCAATTCTCTTTATTTTCCTGCCCCTTTATTTTTCGTTTCTTACTCCCTTTCCCTTTATTTTCACACCTTCTGTCTCTTAGTAAAAATATATTTCTGCCCATGTTCTCCTCCTCCTACTCCCTTTTCTCTTTTTCTATTCTTCATCGTAGATTTCCTCTCCTCCCTCATTGATCCTGTTTTCCTATCCTTACCTTTCTCAAGCCCACATTTTTTAATAACACACGTTACCCTTTCCTAGCTTATATATATATATATATATATATATATATATATATATATATATATATATATATATATATATATATATAAGTCTTCATATTGAGTCCGTTTAAAAATATTCCGCTTTTCCTCCCCCTGCCGTTTACCTAAACACCTAAGGGCTTGCGATAAATCACTCTCCACGCGCGCGTGTGTACGCGGACGTGAAATCGAAACAGCGCATTTACAACGATGATGGCGGTATTTTGTTGTCATAAAAATTGTTTGCACTCGTAAAACGATATTTACCAGTAAATCGGACATATCGATAATCAGGCACACGTTTCCTGTCATTCATAAAAATAGCGAAGACGGTTACAACGGCAGTTGACCCCAATAATCTTCTCTGTCTAAAGAAATACATTATATATATATATATATATATATATATATATATATATATATATATATATATATATATATATATATATACTAATGCTGAGCAAAAAAAATAATATAACGGCTAATCTTTTTAACTTCGACCCCTATTATGACCCTTTAACATGTATTGTTTTGGGCTCAAATTAAGTTATTAAGGTAGATCCATGTCCAAGGACCCTATATCTAAAATTTCAAGTGTTTAGACCCAAAATTGTCGGAGAAGTTCGGTACAGTTCTCAAAGGTCAAATCGTTGAACTGTGAGCCCTTAACAGCCAAATTTCTGGCCGAAAACCGATTACAAACATTTTCCCACATCTCAGTACACCGTATATCAAATTTCGAGTCTGTAGACTAAAAATTGACAGAGTTATTGCGTAGAGAAATGTACATAGGCACACAGACAGATACGTTCACTTTTATAGATATATAGATAGATAGATAGGTAAACTAATAGATTAAACATAAATATATACGTATACATAAATATATTTGGAAACAATTTTTTGTTTACTGTAAAGATTTTACGCAAATATTATGCAAGTATAAATCATGTATAATATCTGCATGAATATAATTACACGTAATAGTTAACTCTAGATTATCATCCCATAAGAAAACCGAAAAAACTAATAGGAAATTAATTAAAATGAATGTTTAAAAAATATGCAAATTAGCTAGATGAATGCATTTCCATAACCCATATATAAGAAAATTGTATTAAAAAAAAATAAACAGAAAAGTGGGTGTTTATTATGAATGTCAATACACACAAAAGAAAAACGAATTTATAGGAGTATAGATAGATAGGTAGATAGATAGATGAAGTGAAATTGTCCGCGTTTGTAAATTTTCGGTCTAGAGACTCGATATATTTGACACAAGGGGTATTGAGATTTGAGAAAATCTTTCTAATTGATTTTTGACCAGGAATTCGGCTGTCATAGGGTCAGAGTTGAAAACTCTACCAAACTCCTCACACAATTTTGGGTCTTAACACTTGAAAATTTAGATATAAGTTACGTGAACAGGGATCAAACTTTTTAATTTGATTTGGGCCCAAAACAATAACTGGTAAGGGGTCGAAATTGAGGTCAAACTTTAAAAAAAAACTGACCTTTGCGGTCTTTACAAAATTACTCAGCCAATTTTTGGTCTAAACATGTGAAATTTTACATAAAGTGTAATCAGACATAGAGCAAGCTTTTTAATCCCTATTTGGCCGAAAATTTGGCAACCAAGGGGGTTAAGACTTCAAAAGATTTTACCTTAGCAGTCTCTAGCAAACTATTTAGCCAATTTTCCATCTACACATTTGAAATTTTACATGAAGGGTAATCAGACATGCAGCTTTTTAATTTTAGGCGAAAAATTGACTGCCTAGAGAT
>NC_136523.1:25826362-25848862 GCF_053919585.1 Euprymna scolopes
TTCTTCACCCTACAATGGGCACTTTTTTACAGGGAGGGGTCGTTTTTTGCGCCGATATTTTCGAAAGTTATTCCCTCTTTTCGATTGTCTAGCCTTAATTTTAACCTACATAACTTCTGGTTTTGCGATGGGAGCAACAGCAAAGATGTCACGTTTTTTTGACATTCTTTTCTAGTGTCGTGGTACTGGTTCGAGCCTGCCTACCTGCTAGCACTTTTCTTATTTTGCTTAACACACACCTTCAAACACCCGGAAAACTATGTTACTCAGGCTAGTTAAAAAACGCGAAACAAAATGTGTTTTCAAGACTTTATCAAATCAAAAAGAAATAATAGAAAAAAAACAAACTTTTTGCTTCATTGTAGGAAATACGAGGTGATTACATAAGGTTTTCATACTTTGTCGTTATAGACATTTTTATTGATAATACAAACGTAAAACACTAGTTCACTTCGAAGTAATCTCCTTCGGCTGTAATGAAGTTGTTCCCCACCTTCCCTATAGTCCACACCTTGCTTTCTGTGACTTTAGATTATCCCCTAAGCTCAAGGAAAACCTTAAAAGCTGTTATTTTGAGACGATTGAGGAGATGAAAGAGGCTGTGACGATGGTCATTGAAACATTCACACAAGAGAACTTCCATGGGGCCTTCCAGAATTTGTTGGAATGTTACAACAAGTTGATTACTTCGCCGGCGGCTAGAGTTTCATGTGTGTACTATGCATAAAAAGTCCCCTTACAAAAAAGTCTAGAAATTTATTTAAGCCACTTCGTACTAGACTGTCTTTAAACTAATCCACCAAACAGCAAAATCGCACCCCATAACTGTTGAGATTCTAGTTTTTTGGGAGGCCTTTTATCCTTATGGTACGTTCCCTCGGAGCTTTACATCTTGGAATTTCCTCCCTATTTCCTGATTCCCTGGCAGTACAATGATGTATAGACTTCGATGCAGTGTGGGAAGACATCTCGTTACTCAACCCTAGTTTATAGTGCTCTGCAGAAATAGTTACAATTATTAGTCTTTTACGTTCAAGTGGCAATACGCCTTGGTTGGGGCGAAATCGAGTAGAAATAATGCGAAAGATAAACGAATGCTTGCGTACAGAATGGATGACAGAAATAGCAGTTCATCAGAGTCTTGGTAATCTGAGATACGCGCCCTTTCTTCTGTTCCTATTTACAATGCCTCCCCACGAGACAGAGTTAGACACCAGGGTCGTTTTTTAACGTGGAGAAAAGGAACAAAAATAAAAATTGTCTCAGTCGTGAAGGACTTCTCCTCCACTGACAGAGAACAAGAAATTGAAGTGGAGCATCTGGAGAACAGATGGTATTTATTTGCTCCCCCACCGATCAAATTAGGCACAAGGCCGATTTTTAATGTGAGGAGTGAAGGGAGGGGAAAGGGAAAAAGGGGACCAGCTCCCGAGAGGTGGGAAATGGGAGCTGGTTAATGGTCAGGCATGTGGGGTTGCCCCCACATCTGGTCTTTGCTATTCATAGCTAGTCATAGCTTGCAGCATCTGCCGGAACAGATGGTATTTATTTGCTCCCCCACTGAGCAAATTAGGCACAAGGCCGTTTTTAATGTGAGGTAAAAACCAGCTCCCCTAAAAGTAGGCAAAAAGGGGGCACTCTGGTTACCAAAAATAATAATTGTCCCAGTATAGAGGGTTTCCCCTCCATTGACTGGTACAAATTATCTTAAGTGCAGCATCTGCCGGAACAGATGGTATTTATTTGCTCCCCCACTGAGCAAATTAGGCACAAGGCCGTTTTTAATGTGAGGTAAAAACCAGCTCCCCTAAAAGGGGTCACTCTGGTTACCAAAAATAATAATTGTCCCAGTATAGAGAGTTTCCCCTCCATTGACTGGTACAAATTATCTTAAGTGCAGTATCTGCCGGAACAGATACTACACTGTGATCTTGTCTGTTAGGCTAAGGTCTAATCGCCTGACGTGCCGCTACCGGGGAACGCCGATTGATTTGCTCGTGTAGTTTTTGTAGACTGAAGTTTTCTGCTTTTTTGTTGCTGGCTTTTCTAATCCTCATATTCTAACCTTGTGTCGCATCTTTCCGCGAAAGGTAGGACGGTAAATACCATCTTCATGCGCAATCCATCTGCGCGAGGAACCCCACGAATGCGCCAATTAGGGTCTATTAAAAATGAATGTTTTTCAAAGAAAATTAAATTAATTAAAATTTTTAAATAAATATGCGCTTCGTTAGAAACTATAAATTTCTCTACAAAAAAAAAAAAGAAAGCAAATATTGTTTAAAAAATGGAAGATGAAAAAAATATCGCAAATTAGAACAAAATAGAAAAAGAGCGGGGATTCTTGAGTTGCGTCCATTCGAATAGTGCGTATGTTGATGAAAATGCTTACAAAAGAAAAAAAAACACGACCTCTCTTCTTTTTTTTCTCTCTCGGTGTTCTCTCTTCTTTCCCCCCAAGGTGAGAGGTCGACGATTAAATTATATCATCAGAATAGACGAGCCATTTTAGTCCGTTAAAACAGGCAAAAGTTATAGCCCGTTTAATTAGAATGAGTATTTTATGCGTAACTTCTAGAATAAGTGTACTATTGTGATGACTAATCTCTTTTAATTCCTGATTACACATCGAACTGATACCATAATACTTAGTTCGCTGCACCCTACCATAACAAAAGTTCCTACTAAATACCACCTATACTATAAATCTGACCTGTCGGTTTAAATATATGTATGTATGTATGTATGTATTATGTTTGTATATATGTATGTATGCATACGGCATAATCACGTTGCCACATCGGTTCCCGTCATATCTCTGAAGTTAAGCAACGTTGATCCTGGCTAGTACAAGATGGGTGACCATTTGGGAATTCTAGGCGCCGTATGTGCTTTCCACTTATCTCGGCATTTATTTCCAGTCGTCCTAAACCTCCACTTGCCATTGGTATTCAACAATGTTGACTCAGGAGAGGTGTGGTTGGAATTGCGCAACTCTTGCCAAAAAATTTTCATGTGCAGGCACCCTTACAGTGGGTATCCATTATCTGTCAAGACTGAAGGAAGCCTTTTTTATGTATGTGTGTATTTATTTATGTATGTATGTATGTATGTATGTATGTTTCGCAAACTTTTGACAGAGGCGACTGATCATGACAAGATCGGTATAATTTTGAAGCTCGATGTCTCGGACGACAAATATTGAAAAATTGGCAAAAAAACATTACTTCCTTCAACTCGGCCGTTTTGTACAAGGAGAGGTTTATTTTTTAAATTTAAAGTCATCGTCACCGTTGGTTAATTTCCGGTCGCGTCATGGAGATATCGGCTAAGACGTCAGATTTTCTTTCGCTTTCTTTTCCGCCTTCCCGTCACAGGTTCGAGCCTGCCTGACTACTACGACCCAAGCTAATCGTATATATAAACCGCTATATGTCTGTCTGCCTCCGTATTTTCAAACGATTTCCTCTAAAACTAAAAGTCACAGAGCGGCGCTAGGGTCTCGGATTATTAGATTTTTTACGGACCTTTCTTTTCTGGGTCTTTAGCTGGTTAAAATGTTTTTTAAGAGGTCAAAAGTAGGTCCAAATCGAACAAATCGTTAAACATTTTGTACATTCATCTTAGTTTATTTTTAATTTTTACCTCTAATCGGTTCATATACGTGTCACGTTGGTACAGTGGTAACGTCACCAGCTTTGGATGTTACAGTTTCGGTTTGAATCCTAGTTGATGACACCTAAATACTTTTTTTTTCTTTTGAAATCACAACTCTATAATAATAAACACGAAATCTGGACAAATTAAAATATCATATTCAGGCGTATTTTACGCCAGGACGAAACTAGTTCGGCGGTGTATTTCCGAGAAAAAGTTAAACGGACATTTACTGTAGATATTACACCTTGATACCAAAGGATCAAGTACAAACAGAGTACATATGTTAGCCAAATTAGTTATGCTAAAAAAATAAATAAAACGGAGAAAAATTATTTGAGTTTACAAACAGCAATGCCCGCCTCATACACCTGACCTTACTCCCATCCTAAAAATTTAACAAAATGTATTTAATGGTATTAATTAGACCGGGCCTTGATAAGTGGTGATCACCTTGTAAAAAAAAAAAAAGATAGTGATGAGAGGGAGAGAAGATTGGCCGATACAGATCTGGGATGCTTGGCACTTCATATATATACTGACTGGAAATGTATACAAGTTCTTAACACAGACGAGGGGAAATGCATAATCCTCGAAGGGTTACACAATGGTCATTATAGATAATGATAATAACAATTACCTTTTCTGTTGTAACTGAATGACGACAACACGTAAAAAAAACCGGATGATGACTTTTTTTATTCATCGGATCGACCGGTCGAATCAACGTCAGAAATTCTCTTGTATCTACATGGTTAATCTTCTACCCCTTCGCTTCTAAGGGATTAAGTGACCAACTCCTTGGCTCTCTTGCTCTTTCTCTCTGACTGGCAAGCTGACTCTCCTAACTTATTTTTCTCACCTAACCTATTTACAATATATTTTTTAATTTTCATTGTTCATTTTTAGTCGTGTACAAGCAACTCTGTAAGTCCCTCCGTCGGTCGGTCGGTCTTTCGGTCGGTCTGTCGGTCGGTCTGTCGGTCGATCTGTCTGTAACACTTTTGTGCTTGGCCTTTTTAGTTAAGATCAAAGGTCTTTAATATATGCTGTTCTTAGCTTTTTTTGGCCAAGATCAAAGTGTAGTATCTGTTCCGGCAGATACTGCAGGCTATGACTAGCTATGACTAGCAAAGACCAGATGTGGGGGCAACCCCACATGCCTGACCATTAACCAGCTCCCATTTCCCACCTCTCGGGAGCTGGTCCCCTTTTTCCCTTCCCCCTCCCTTCACTCCTCACATTAAAAATCGGCCTTGTGCCTAATTTGCTCGGTGGGGGAGCAAATAAATACCATCTGTTCCGGCAGATACTGCAAGCAAAGACCATATGTGGGGGCAACTCCACATATAAGACCTTGGTCAATGTAGGGGCAACCCTTCATACCAATTGTCACTATCCAGCTCCCCTACTCCCCGGGGAGTTGGTCCCCATTTCCCCTTCATTCCTCACTTTAAAAATCGGCCTTGTGCCTAATTTGCTCGGTGTGGGAGCAAATAAATATCATCTGTTCCGGCAGATGCTGCACTTAAGATAATTTGTACCAGTCAATGGAGGGGAAACCCTCTATACTGGGACAATTATTATTTTTGGTAACCAGAGTGACCCCTTTTAGGGGAGCTGGTTTTTACCTCACATTAAAAACGGCCTTGTGCCTAATTTGCTCAGTGGGGGAGCAAATAAATACCATCTGTTCCGGCAGATACTGCAAGCTATGACTAGCTATGACTAGCTATGACTAGCAAAGACCAGATGTGGGGGCAACCCCACATGCCTGACCATTAACCAGCTCCCATTTCCCACCTCTCGGGAGCTGGTCCCCTTTTTCCCTTCCCCCTCCCTTCACTCCTCACATTAAAAATCGGCCTTGTGCCTAATTTGCTCGATGGGGGAGCAAATAAACACCATCTGTTCCGGCAGATACTGCAGGCTATGACTAGCTATGACTAGCAAAGACTAGATGTGGGGGCAACCCCACATGCCTGACCATTAACCAGCTCCCATTTCCCGCCTCTCGGGAGCTGGTCCCCTTTTTCCCTTTCCCCTCCCTTCACTCCTCACATTAAAAATTGGCCTTGTGCCTAATTTGCTCGGTGGGGGAGCAAATAAATACCATCTGTTCCGGCAGATGCTGCACTTAAGATGATTTGTACCAGTCAATGGAGGGGAAACCCTCTATACTGGGACAATTATTATTTTTGGTAACCAGAGTGCCCCCTTTTTGCCTACTTTTAGGGGAGCTGGTTTTTACCTCACATTAAAAACGGCCTTGTGCCTAATTTGCTCAGTGGGGGAGCAAATAAACACCATCTGTTCCGGCAGATACTGCACTTAAGATAATTTGTACCAGTCAAGGGAGGGAAACCCTCTATACTGGGACAATTATTATTTTTGGTAACCAGAGTGACCCCTTTTAGGGGAGCTGGTTTTTACCTCACATTAAAAACGGCCTTGTGCCTAATTTGCTCAGTGGGGGAGCAAATAAATACCATCTGTTCCGGCAGATACTGCAAGCAAAGACCATATGTGGGGGCGACCCCACGTATAAGACCTTGGTCAATGTGGGGGCAACCCTTCATACCAATTGTCACTATCCAGCTCCCCTACTCACAGGGGAGCTGGTCCCCATTTCCCCTTCACTCCTCACATTAAAAATCGGCCTTGTGCCTAATTTGCTCGGTGGGGGAGCAAATAAATACCATCTGTTCCGGCAGATACTGCACTTAAGATAATTTGTACGAGTCAATGGAGGGGAAACCCTCTATACTGGGACAATTATTTTTTTTGGTAACCAGAGTGACCCCTTTTAAGGGAGCTGGTTTTTACCTCACATTAAAAACGGCCTTGTGCCTAATTTGTTCAGTGGGGGAGCAAATAAATACCATCTGCTCCGGCAGATACTGCACTTAAGATAATTTGTACCAGTCAATGGAGGGGAAACCCTCTATACTGGGACAATTATTATTTTTGGTAACCAGAGTGCCCCCTTTTTGCCTACTTTTAGGGGAGCTGGTTTTTTACCTCACATTAAAAACGGCCTTGTGCCTAATTTGCTCAGTGGGGGAGCAAATAAATACCATCTGTTCCGGCAGATACTGCTAGCTATGACTAGCTATGACTAGCAAAGACCAGATGTGGGGGCAACCCCACATGCCTGACCATTAACCAGCTCCCATTTCCCACCTCTCGGGAGCTGGTCCCCTTTTTCCCTTCCCCTTCCCTTCACTCCTCACATTAAAAATCGGCCTTGTGCCTAATTTGCTCGGTGGGGGAGCAAATAAATACCATCTGTTCCGGCAGATACTGCAAGCAAAGACCATTATAAGACCTTGGTCAATGTAGGGGAAACCCTTTATACCAATTGTCACTATCCAGCTCCCCTACTCCCCGGGGAGTTGGTCCCCATTTCCCCTTCACTCCTCACATTAAAAATCGGCCTTGTGCCTAATTTGCTCAGTGGGGGAGCAAATAAATACCATCTGTTCCGGCAGATACTGCAAGCAAAGACCATATGTGGGGGCGACCCTACATATAAGACCTTGGTCAATGTAGGGGCAACCCTTCATACCAATTGTCACTATCATGCTCCCCTACTCCCCGGGGAGTTGGTCCCCATTTCCCCTTCACTCCTCTCATTAAAAATCGGCCTTGTGCCTAATTTGCTCGGGGGGGGGGAGCAAATAAATACCATCTGTTCTTACTACATGCTCTACTCATTGTGATATAAAGTGGGGGATCACTTTTCTGTATTAATTTAATGTAAAATGATCACCCACTTTACAACCAGTCAGTATCAAAGCCATTCAAGTCATTCTCCAGATCATTCAAGTTGTTTTTGAAGGATTCCAGCTATTTTTTAAGCATTCAAGTCATTCTTAAGGTCATTCAATTCATCCTTAAGTTCATTAAAGTCATTCTAAGTCATTTACTTTTTATTTATTTAAGTCATTTCAGCCCATTTTTTGGTCATTTTAGTTTATCTTTAAGAATTTCATGTCAATCCTACATTCACGCATTCATTCATTACACAAGATCACGCGATTGATGTCTATTGGCCTTGTTTACTGACATATTTAATATTCAGATTTCTAAAAGAATTAAGAATAGGCTTAATTTCTAATATTCCATTTCTTAACTTTGCCTACAGGGTTCGATTCTAGGCTTATCCTAATCTCATTTCAACTTATTTAATATTCATTTAACTTATATACAAAATTCTTGTTTTTGCTTTTGTTGGATAATCCGCATCTGCGGGAGTGATGTTAAAGGAAAGTTGGCCAGAAGTCTGGATGCGGAGGCCCGCGGATAACGTCAAAATGTGGGACGTAGAATTCCCGGAGATTAGATCAACGAGATTGTACTAACATTTTCAAGACAATGCATGTTGGAATGTCGACGTCATCTGGGCCAATAAAAAAGAGAGATGGTAGATAACAGAGAGGAGCGACACCCTTTTCTTCTACACATCAACCCACCCTGCACGCCGCCATTAATGTCAAGACTATCATTTGGAAAGGTTACTTTGAATAAATCAAATTTCTTAAAAAGCAGCTGCGTGTGCTTTTATTATCGCCAACGAGTGTATAAATTGAGACAATGACGACGATTGAGTTTTAGAAATGTAAACAACTGAAAAACGTATTTGATGATCTGCTGCGGCGAATATATAATGCGTTTTATTTATTTAATAAAGCCCGGGTTCAATATAAATCAAATCTTTTATTTTAAGAACCAAGAAAATGTTTATTTACAGAAACAATACACCAATTTTCCTTTTTAATTCTTTCGTTAAGAATTAAAATTAAATGACTTTAGTTTTATCATTGCATCGTCGACGCTATGATCCCCATCCCATTGAAATGAATAGCTCTCGTCTTGGGGAGGCCTCATGTTTTGACAAGCTTCTGGGCTTGACCTTTACAACACATACATTAAATCCGCTGCCAAGGCCGCTGGAAAAATGATGGGATCCTTCTATCGATCCAGTAGATATCTCACTGCTGACGCAATTTTCTATCTATATAAGAGCCAGGTACGTCCAAGGATGGAGTACTGTTGCAACATCTGGACAGGAGCTGCTAGAAAGGACTTATCTTGCCTTGACAGAGTTCAAAAAAGACTTCGTAGCCTCGTATGGGATGTCCTTTTCGCTTCTCTGCAACCTATTTCACACAGAAGAGATGTTGCGAGTTTGTCTTTGCTTTATCATTATTTTCATGGCAAGTGATCGACTGAGCTCCAATCCATGGTCCCCTCTCGCTAAACTTTCACAAGTAATACTGGTCTAGCAGAAAACACTATCAATAATTTTCCCCACTCTTTATCTGTGCGTAAACCTAAACATAGATTCCATGAACAAAGTTTCTTTCTTAGAACTGCACGCCTATGGAATTGTCATCCGTTTTCCTGCTTTAGAGTTGACTACAACATGGTTGTCCTCAAGTCTAATGTAAACAAGTTTTTGATGAGATTAGCCGTTCCATAGAAGTTAACAAATTTACCAAATTTCCATTACTAACAATTACTGTATTGTCCAATTTCTACTGTACACACTTTAACCCTTATCCTCGAGTGGCCTCTTGGCCTTGATAAGTGATGATGCCTTTAGTAAAAAAAAAAGTTTTACTATACATCGATGATATTTCTTATTATTTTCTTTTTCAACGCAAGTTTTTAAAGTTTTTCATTACCGACAGACTGATTGTTTTAAAAGATCTTGATTGCTTGGACTTAAGGCGTGACGTCATGTTTTTGTGATTAAGCATAATATTATGAAGGTTGCGGGCAGATCAACAAAATGTCAGAGGTTCGTATATAAATAATTAACCAACTCTAACTTTAACTTAACCGTAAAAAAAAACAACACAAATAAATAAATTAATAAAAATCCAGATCGACATGTGTTATTTCTTTACAAAAGTTTTTTTTATTACCGTTATTTTGGCACCATTTAAAAAATTCTCTCGTTGCAATGCGTCCATTTTAGCCCGGCGCGTTTCTTCTCATCTTTCGACCACAGGCTGGCTGCAGCCTGCCCATTCTCATCTTTGACTTTACACGTCCATTTACTTCGACGGCCACTTTTCTCCTGTTGACCATGAGGTGCATTTTTTCCTTTTTTTTCTTCTCACGCACACTTCGTAATTTACATATGCACGTTTCTCGATTACTTCTGCTGCTGCTGCTAATCTTTTCGCAAGCCAGCCATCCTTTGCTGCTGATGATATTTTCCCACTCGGTTATATGCTCTATGTTACATAAAATGTTCATTCTTGTATCCTGCTGTTTCAATAAGAAAATATTTTTAGAAACTAGCTGCGCGCCCGGCCATACGCTTAAATATGATAATTTAATTCATGTAAAATTATGTAATTATTATTATTATTATTATTATTATTATTATAGAGCCAATTATCTATGGATTATTACATATTATATTGTGCCCAATATATAGTAATGATATAAAAAAAAATTAAAAATATGACTTGGTGCCAGCTGATAGGATCGAACACAAAAACATATAGCTCTCCAGTCTTAGTCGTTACCGTTTGAGATACGGTCACAGAGATAATAATTAGTTAAAATGACTCGACTTTAACACACACACACACACACACACACACACACATATATATATATATATATATATGTGTGTGTGTGTGTGTGTGTGTGTGTAATTGCGCATGCGTGTAAGAGTACTTTAAGTCGACTTACACCTGCTAAATTCCATTTTTTATCAGTTCTGACTCCTTAGAAACTATTATTAACGGCTAAAAATCATAAAAGAACGGTCTACAAGAAAAATCAATCATTTGAGCCACCTCGCGCTGCTCTGCGACCTTGCGTCACGGAGGACTAATAATAAAGGCAGAAAAAGAGACACATGAATTCTGAGTTTAAAAAATTAGACTAGTAGGGCGTACGGCATTGTCCGACCGTCAATATGACATTTTATAGTTTATGTATAATGCTTAATAATAATTATTGAACCAATTCTGTATTGTTTATAATATTGTACCCAATATATTGTAGTGATTCCTAAGTATTAAAAATATGACTTGGATGCCATTAGGTACCATTAGGTAGAATCGAAACCAAAACACTTAGCCTACCAGATTTAGGTCGCTATCATTTGAGCTATCATCAGATGGATTAGAATTCAATAAAATTTAGTAAACTTTAACACACACACACACAAGAAAATCAAAACTGTAAGTTGAACTTTACAATCAAAATTTATTGTTCGACTGAATACTCCAAAAAACAATTTATGAAGTCCTTATTCCGCGGAGTTTCAAAGAATGCTATTCTTGTTATTTTTCTCATCAAAGGATAGAAAGAAATCACAAATTATATTTGTAGAGTGCTAGAATTTGCTGGTTAAATTTTGATTGTAAATTTCAACTTACAGTTTTAATTTTATTTTTGTTATATATATATATATATATATATATATATATATATATATATATATATATATATTACTTACTATATATATATGTATGTATATATTACTTATTATATATATGTATATATATATTACTTACTATATATATATATATATATTACTTACTATATATATATGTATATATATATTTTTATATATATATATTACTTACTATATATATATATATTTATATATATATATTACTTACTATATATATATATATATATATATATATATATATATATATATATATATATATATATATATATATGCTAGAATTTGCCGGTTAAGGCATTAAGTAAAACTGCAATTTATTGTAGCTATAAATGAAAAAAAAAAAGTGCAAAGTACATTTCTTTTTGGGGTATTCAGTCGAACAATAAATTTTGATTGAAAAGTTCAACTTACAATTTTAATTTTCTTTCTCTTATAATAAACTCTACTCTCTATTGCGTATTGTTCGGTTTGGATTAAATTATCTATATATAAATACTGGTATTTATATTAGATTGAAGTTTACCATTGTGTATATCAGGTAAACACCACATCCTTTTGATTTCATTATATATATATATATATATATATATATATATATTTATATATATATATATATATATATATATATATATATGTTTGCACATGGATCTAAGAACATTTCACGTCGCAAGTTCCATTATTTATTTTTTCGACTTTGACCCTTTTGTAATTGTTTGTACCGGCTAAAAACCAATAACGAAAGGGTCCACTAACAATGGAATCATTCGAACTGCCTCAGGCTGCTCGGTTAAGATGCACTTTGAAAAAAATTGGGACAGACACGCAGACACACGAACATAGTGGTTTTATTAATTAGATTAAAGCACACGGACGGGCCGGTAGACAAAGCACCGAAGAGTTATGCACGGACTATTCTCAACTATTTGAGTCGCATAAAGTCGTCTATTTACGGTTTTAAATCATTCTTTATTTCTAATTTTTCAATTTTTGGTGACGAATTTTGATTTCCAAAACATTTAAATTTAGTCATTAAAGCAAGTACCCCAATCAGTTTTAATGAAAAACAAATGTTTTTTTTTTTTTAAGTGGGAAATTAAAATGCCGTTCATTCAAACAAAAATAAAAGTAGAAAAAGGAAACAAATGAACGAAAATTAAGAATAAAAATAAATAAATAAAAATCACGAAAAAAAAAAAAGAAAAAACTAAAACTACGAAGAAAAAAAAAAAGGAAATTAAAATATTGCTGGAAATTTTCAAAGGCAAAAATTGGCGCTATTAATTTCTTTAAATTTCCCAAAATATAGACGAGTTTTAAAATTTAATATTTTATTTTAAAATCTCATTAGTAACATTTCCTCGTCTGAAATGGAAACTGATTTTTTTTGGTCTTATTTATTGATTTTTTTAAAAAAATTATGGTGCAATCAACATACAGATATGTTCCATTGGCAGAAACCTGAATTAATTTAATTGATTATCGATAAATGAAATCGAAGAGCAATTATTTTGTGATAAAGCCCTATGTAACCTTGATAGAGTTCAAAACCGGTTTCGAAACCTAATAGATAGTGTCCCTTTCTCTTCCCTGCAAGCTCTTCCCACAGAAGAGACGTTGCGAGCATGTCTCTGTTCTATCGTTATTTTCATGGCTAGTGCTCGACTGAATTCCAATCTATGGCTTCCCCTTGCCAAACTTTCACAAAAAATTACTCGACTAGCTACAACCACTATAAACGATTTCACCACTCTCTATCTGTGCTTAAATTTAAACGTAAATTCCATGAATAACGGTCATTCCTAGAACTGCCCGCCTGTAGAAAACTGTTCCGCTGTCCTGCTTCCTGGTTGAATACAACATTGTAACTATTCAAATCCAATGTAAACAAATACTTATTAAGCCGTCCCCATAAATAATCAAATTTTATCTTACTTTTGCCATTAACAATTACTAAATTACCACCTTACATTTATTAATCCTTATCCTCGAGTGGCGTTCAGCTTCTCTTTTTTCTTTTTCTCTCTCTGGTGCCTTCAGTTTCCAGACGATCTTTTTTTTCGCATGGCCACTTTTTTTGAGAGTACGCACATGAAACTCTCGTCCTTTAGCAGGGTTGCATGTGGAGCTTCCTCCCAGTGCATCGCGATAGGTCACCCAACTATAGCAGGCAATCAATCGATTTGAAAAATGATCGATATAATCGATTTCGATGGCAATGAAAATATGGGAGCGTGAAACATTCGTTAGTCATCATTAGACCTCGGATAACGCCGGGTCTGCGTGCTAGTATTAGAAAAAAAAAAACACTTTTCGTTAATAGAACGAAAACAATAATTGAATAATAAAACAATAAAAACGAATAGTTAATTAATGAGATGTTCTTTCGCAAAGCAATATTCATATTAGTTATATTCTAGTGTTGATTGCAAACAGATCATCAGCCTATCAAAAAGCTGGTCTTCTTAATCAACATTATATATCTTCAGAATAGGATTACAGGATGGAACGATAAAAAGCGTCGCCCTAAAGAAAACCACACTACAGATTTATTTTAAAAGATTAAAAAAAAATAAATTCAGCTAACTTGATTATGTATTAGAGCTGACATGCATTCAATGTAGTCGCCTTCAGCCTTAGTCACCGCCTCAATACGGGTCTGGAACTGGGAGCATACCTTTTCAACAAGCACTGGTGGAAGCTAGCGAATACTCGGTGGACGCCAGCAATCATGTTGGCTTTAGTGCTGTGGGAGGCTGGCTTCGGTGTTGTTCGTGATGCTCTCGACGTATAACCAAACGATGTAGTCCAGCCGGTCCAGCGAAGTAGTTCAGTCTGGGGAGGAGTGCGGGTGAGGGGAGGGTAAAAAATCGTTGCACTCTGTCTGAAGCCCAGTCTTAGTCTCTTTGGACATGTCAGCCTGCGTCAAGTCATGCTGCAACACCCAGTGTCTGCCAACAACCACCTGATTGCACCAGGGATTGCACCGCATCCACGTACACTTTGGTGTTGACTTTCAAGCCGACTTCGAAGGTGTGAGGTGGCATGATGTAGCCCTCACTTGAAACCAAACCAAATACCATAAACGTGGGCTGTCCGATGAGTTGAGCTGTGGCCTAAAGCGTTGAACCATCCGGATTTTAATTTTGAGCGTGCTGGCAATAGTATTGTTTTCATGACTTGGATCGGTACAGAGCATGAGTTGTAAAGCGGCGCATCTCCGATCTCACACGTTGAACCTTGTGTCACTCAGTCATGATAGTAGACTCTTGGGATTTGTATACAACTGGCCAACTAGTACATAGTCTGTAAAAAAAAAAAAATGAATCATGACGTCTTTTCTACTGCGAACATTTTATCGTTTCACCCTGTATATCTACAGGTAAGGAGTATGAGGTATCTGTGCTTTTTTAAAATCTTTTATAAAATACTAGCTGCACGCATCTGGCGTTGCAAGATAAAATATCATATTGTCATATACTCTTTAAGGTACTATCCTAAGTTGTGACGATTTTCCTCAAATTTGATATCATTTTTGATTTATTTTTTACAAGGTGGTCACCACTTATAAAGGCCCGAAAGCCACTCAGGGATAAGGGTTATTGTAAGTACAGTACGTTAGTGTGGAGTTTGATAAAGTGTCTACTTAAGGGGGCGGTTCATCAGGAATTTTTTTACGTTGGGCTTGAAGATATCAAAGTTGTAGTCAGGTAGGAAACAGGCAGACGGAACAGAGTTCCACATACGTGCAGTTCTAAGAAAGAAGCTTTGTTCGTGGAATCTACGTTTTGATTTAGGTGCAGATAAAGAGTGGGGAAAGTTTTTGACAGTGGATTCAGCTAGACGGGTGTTTTTCCTGAAAGATTGGCGAGGGGGGACAAGAGATTGGAGTTCAGACGAGCACCTACCATGGAAATGACGATAAAGCAAGGATAGGCTTGCAACGTCTCTTCTGTGGGAGAGAGGTTGCAGGGAAGAGAAAGGGCATCCCCCACTAAGCCACGATATAGTTTAAAGTCATATCCAGGACCCTTTTTTGTTATATATATACCAAATTGTGAATAAACAAACAAACAGACAGAAATACAACTTTATTATAATAGATACTTGTTTTTTTTGTTTTGTTTTTTTTCAAAAACAGTTGTCAGGATATATGGGGAGAGTCTGACATCTGCTGAATTTATTCAAGTGATGGCACAAGAAGAGAAAGAAAGGCAGCCTAAAAGAGCAAAACTTGGACCAGCTAAAAAGAGGGAGGGAAAGGGAAGAGGAAGAAATCAAGAGTGGAAATATCTGCTGATGACGAGTCCGAGCAAGAGTTCAATTGTGCCACTGAAAGTGATGAAGATTGGCAGCCAAAACGGTCAGCCCGAGTTGGCAAAAAATGATGAAGATGAAACTTCCTCAGCAAGAAAGCAGAAAGTAAAGAGAAATGGAAAGGGAAAGAAAGAACATGCTACCATCTCTGATGACGATTCACAAATCGGGGAGAGTGATGAGGGCTGGTCAAACCAGTCACCCCATGGTGATGATGACGACAATGATGAACAAACTCCGTCAACCCGGTCAAGAAATCTCTTCAAAAACTTTTCAGTCAAACAATAGGATATGTTACCTCATGTGGGGTGTAGATCTGGCTTTGTTCGTGTTAGTTGCATTTGGAAAGACACTGTAGGTCAGTTATATTGCTATTTACACTTTTGATTATCAAAGGAGGCAAAGGGAATGGAAGGAAGATGGGGGTTGGAATTGCCCCTTTTTTTTCGTACCGCTCCAGAAGATATCTCACTACTGATGCAATTCTTTATCTTAATAAAAGCCAAATACGTCCAAGGATGGAGTACTGCTGCCATATCTGGGCAGGAGCTGCTAAAAACAGCATATCCTGCCTTGACAGAGTACAAAATAGACTTCGTGGTTTAGTGGGGGATACCCTTCTCTCTTCCCTGCAACCTCTCTCCCACAGAAGAGACGTTGCAAGCCTGTCTTTGTTTTATCGCTATTTCCATGGCAGGTGATCGTCTGAGCTTCAATCCCTCGTCCCCCCTCGCCAATCTTTCACGAGAAACACCCGTCTGGCTGAAACTACTGTCAATAATTTTCCCCACTCTTTATCAGTGCCTTAATCCAAACATAGATTCCATGAGCAAAGCTTCTTTCTTAGAACTGCACGCCAGTGGAACTCTCTGCCGCTTGCCTGTTTCCCACCTGACTACATCTTGACGTCTTCAAGTCCAACATAAACAAACTCCTGACAAACCGATCCCTTAAGTAAGACACTCTATCACCCCCCCCAATACTAATGATTACTACAATAATATCCTATTGATTACTGTACCCGCAATAACCCTTATCCCTGAGTGGCCTTCGGGCCTTGATAAATGGTGACCCCCATGTAAAAAAAAATTGATTTAAAACATTTTTTTCACTGACCCTGTTACATGACTTCACTTTTTCTTTTTTACATATTAAACCGTTTTACTTATATGTGTGTGTTAAGTTTTCTTTTAGTAAAAACTATTATTTTGTCTTTGGCAGCCATTTTTGTAAAGTTGGGGATGGAATTACCCTGGTTCATCCTATAATCTAAATTCCTCTTTATTGGGGGATCTTTTTTAAAGTTATTATTTGTGACGAGGTTGGTGGGTGGAGGAAAATACAGAATTTTTGTTCATGTTTTTAGTTGGGTGCGGAATTACTCCGGTTCACCCTATATAAACCAAATTGTGAATAGACAAACAAACAGACAGAAATGCAACTTTATTATAACAGATAGTTGTTTTCTTTGTCAATACAGAAAGGGTCAATCCGCCCTTAAAAACGGTTCTAATATGATTAAATACATATAGGCATTTGGCAATATTATAAAAGGCCCCTTCATCGCGGATTTCACGTGTCTTTATAAATTTCAACCCGCGAGTTATGTTCAAAGATCTTGACCGCTGGTCGTGAGTGTTCATATCAAAGCCCGGCCCTTACAATCTACAATGAGAGCAGAAAGAATACGTGTGTCCAGAGGAGCTGGTGGCCGTGTGATTAACAGTTTGACCAAATCGAATCGAAATTCAGCCAGCTCATTAGCAGTGGTCAACACCCGCTAGGCGAGTAAACGGTCACTCCTATCTTGCGATTTCCTCCCAAGTCCGGCCAATGTATAACACAGGTAGATAAGTGGTGCGAATATCGGTGATTTTTGCCTGACGGTCAAGAGGGTCACTCGGTTGACCAGTAATTCACTGACTTCAGCCGCCATCTTTTAATTTCTCGTTGTCTCTCTTTTTCTTCTCCCCGCTATTTGTTCCTCTCTGTTTCTAATTGTCCCCCTCTCTCTCTTTATTTATCCGTCTCTTTTTAAACTCTGCTCTCTTTTCTATGGCTCTGCTTTTTTGTTTCCCTGTCTCTCATAATATTTGTATGTTTCAGTTTACCATCTATCTATCTATCTATCTATCTATCTATCTATCTACAGAATTGAACGATAAATTTGTCACCTATAAGAAAAAAAAATAACACTACAGCTTTATTTTAAAACTTTCATTTAAAAAAAAAATCAGTGTAGACAACTATTCGATGTAACCGCCTTTAACATCAATCACCGCCTTGATACGGGCCCGGAACTGGGAACAAGCATTTTCAACAAGCACCGGTGGGAGCTCGACGAATACATGATGTATGTCGGCGATCATGCTGGCTTTGGTGTTGTGAGAAGTCATGTTGGTGATGTTCTCGAGATATGACCAAGCGAATTAATCCTGCGAGGTCAGGTCTGGGAGGAGAAGGGCCAATGGACCGGCGCCGAGTATTACTGCCATACCCACAGTTGGTTGCAACAGTAGATCATTGAGACATGGAGATAAAATAAACACATGCTCGTTTGTCTATTTTGTTCACATATCACACCACTACAACATCTGCTTCTCTGCATTGCTATAGCCTTCTTGTGTTAAAGAGAGGTGCGGGCGAACTGTGTCTAGGCAAACAGGAAATTAAACAATGGAAATTCCAGCCGAGCAAGGAACGGTCGGTCCCAGGAAAAGGTGACCTAAGCTATACATTGGCAAACGAAAATAAACAATTGAATCCCGGACTTGTAGCGACCTGGATCCATGACGTCAATCGGTCATGGGTCAAACCGTAAACCAGCAAAAGTGCAATAACAAGCTGGCGAAAAAATAAAAAGTTTACAGGTCGAAGAGATATCAATAAAAAGAGGAGATAAACAAAGCAACAGCAGGCAGTCAGAGAGCCGGGCAGATGCGGGACACAAATTGACACAGTTTGCGACCACCCCCACTAGGAACCCCCACCGACGTGATTGTGTTGAAGTGTGTATACTAAATACATCGTAAAATAGACAAATTCTTTTTTTATAAACAAAGTGTCTCGTATTCATTGCTAAATGAAATAACTGTCCATTTTAATAGCTAGATGATCACAAGTCAGACATATATGTAACACTTATACTTCTTAATGTTTATTTACTAACACACTATCTTTCCCTTATATATATATATTTATATATATATATATATATATATATATATATATATTGTTATGTTTGACATCTCATTCTCGTCGCCAACTGTTATGTTTGCAAGTTGAACCAAATAACGCATATGGCAATACAAATGAAGACTCAACAAACAAAGGTAGATCAATAAGAAGTGTATTAGGAAAAGTATATTTGCAGTATATTTATATAATGGTTATCAGGTAAGAGAGTCTTGGCTGGAGAACGTATCTGCACTCGGCTCGGCCTTCGGTGTCTTCTGGTTAACACACACTCAGACTAAACGAGTCTTGCTATTTATGTGTAATATTATCCACATATGTAAATGAGTGGGTGCCACCACAACATCAACACACACACATATATATATATATATATATATATATATATATGATACAGCGAAAGAGTACTGTATGTGGATGAGTATAATGGTCCTTATCTTGAGTTGAGCATATTGAGAAGTGATACACGAATTACCATTAGTGTATAAAGCGATGTTCTTTGTGTAAACAAATCAAGCTTAGGTGTTTCGGATGATGTCAAAACATCGTTAATTAACTACTCGCAAAGAAGCCACCGATTAGCGTAATGGATAGAAGGCTTGACTGTCGTACGGGCGGTCGGGTTTCGATCCTGGCTTGAATTAGTTGCCTGTCTAGCCGTACTGATGAGCTATGTTACATCGGAACAGTAATACCCGTGGATGACTATATATATATATATATATATATATATATATATTATGTGTGTATATAATTCTTAGGACGATGAATTGAAATCCGGACTTTGGGGGGCAGCGAAATCGGTATCACAATCGGAAAAAATTGTGCAAATTTTCCGATGCCAAAATTGATTCTTTTTGATTACCTTTTATTTGATTTTGTTTAAAGCAAAATATCCCAGTGCTGGTAGTTATTAATGAATATAAAATATTTATTGATTTTTAAAATGCCAGTAAAACTAAAATGCATATACCCCCCACACACACATACGCGTGAAAAATAATCTGCATATTCAATCTGTTTTTTTTTTTTTTTTAATCGGAAACCAGGAATAAATAACGATTCTATAGTTAAATATTTAGAGATTTATAAAAAAAAATCGGAATCGTAACTAGTAATATTGTCGGAATCGAAAATTTAGTATTGGGATCGGTATTTTTTGCATATATATTAAAAAATTAAAAAATGTATCCATTTTAAATGTGGAAATTGATGAATCACACATGTAAGACATTCATTTTTATAGTATGAAAAGGTTAGTAATTGCAATGAAGAATAGGAAATTGGATCAAATGTTTGAAACATGTCTTCTTCCTAAGATTAAGGGTGGTGGTGTTTGATCAACACTGCTGGGGAGCCATGATGCAATATACTGTTTTGTTTTTAAATCCCCGAAACAGTGTTTCATGGTAAACAACTGATGATCCCTTGAAAAATAAATTATGGTATTATAGTAAATTTGAGAGCGAGTTGATGCATTGATTGCAGGTGATTAAATGACTTACTGACTAGATGGTTTTATAACGAATGATAAAAAATATTTTTTTGTATAGTTTCAAAGGTTAAAAACTTCCAAGACTATATATATATATATATATATATATATATATATATATATATATATATATATATATATATATATATATATACTAGCATGGGTGCCCGGCGTAGCCCGAGTATTTGCAGATGTATGTTGAGCAAAAAAAAAGTGGTCAATTTATTAAATTTTGACCCTTATTATGACTCCTTACTATTTATTGTTTTGGCCTCCAATTAAGGTATTAAGTTAGATCCATGTCCAATGAACCTATATCTAAAATTCCAAGTGTTTAGACCGAAAATTGTCGGATGAGTTTGGTAGAGTTCTCAAAGGTCAAATCCTTGAACTTTGACCCTTTAATCGCAAAATTTCTGGCCGAAAACCTATCACAGCGATTTTCCCAAATCTAAGTACCCTGTATATCAAACTTCAAGTCTGAAGACTAAAGATTGACAGAGTTATTGCCTAGGGAAATGTACACACACGGACACACAGATACACAGACAGACATACACTTTCATTTTATGTATATATATATATATATATATATATATATATATATATATATATATATAAGTGAACGTGTCTGTCTGTCTGTGTATATTTTCCTAGGAAATAACTCTGTCAATTTTAAGTCTACAGACTCGAATTTTGATATAGAGGGTACTGTGATTTGGGAAAATCGATAAGATCAGTTTTCGGCCAGAAATTTGGCTGTTAAGGGGTCAACGTTTAACGATTTGACCTTTGAGAACTCTACCAAACTCCTACGACAATTTTGGGTCTAAACACTTGCAATTTTACATATAGGTTCTTTGGACATGGATCTAACTTAACAACTCGATTTGAGCCCAAAAACCATCAATTTTAAAGGGTCATAATAGGGGTAAAAGTTTAAAAAATTTACCATTTTTTTGTTTTTTTTTCTGCTCCGCATACACCTCCAAACACCCGGGCAACGCCGGGCAGCCATGCTAGTATATATATATATATATATATATATATATATATATATATATATATATATATGTGTGTGTGTGTGTGTGTGTGTGTGTGTGTATGTGTGTGTGTGTTTGAATGTGTCTCTGTGTGTGTCTGTGTACATTCCTCCACGCAATAACTCTGTCAATTTTCAGTCTAAAGATTCGAAATTTGATACACACAGTACTGAGACTTGGAAAAATCTTTGTTACCTTTTTTTTTATTTATTTATTTATTTTGCTCAACATACACCTACAAACTCCCGGGCAACTCCGGGCAAAAATGCTAGTATATATATATATATATATATATATATATATATATATATATATGATTGCAACGTCTTGTCAGAGGAGTGCCACTCCCTCAGACACTTAAAGTCCACGAGCCCAAAAATGACTTCCATCGCCACAGGACCATTTTAATAGACAAATGCCTGAGGGAGTATCTATGCACAGATGATGTTACAGAGTCTTAGCTTTGTACGACAGCAAAGTCTTTCTCTCGGTTCAAAATGCTGAGATCCAGCAACAAGTAAGAGCAAGATATCCAGCAACAAGTTAAACTGCAGACCAACTTAATGCGGGTACTGGTCTCCCGCTTTATAGTTTTTTAAATCAGAGATTTGCTTCTCCTAGAAAGGTTGCCTTCACCACGGCTTACGGGAGCCCTCTCCACCCCAACATACATGTATACACACACACACACACACACACACACAAATATACACGGTACTAGTTGGCCATTGACCCTGAAAAGGGTTCATTCGCCCTTTCGAAGGTAATGTTTTTAATCCTTCAGGGAGACAAGCGCCCTCCTCACCAAACAAGTCAGGTGGGGGAACCAGTTTAGTCGCCGGTAACCCGACCATGAGGCAGGTAGTACTGGGTTGCATGGTACCAGTAGCATATGACATGACTTGACATACAATACACACACACACAAACACACACACACACACACACACACATATATATATATATATATATATATATATATAGGTTGGCCAAAAAAAAAAAAACGGGCCATAACTCTAATTATGCCCCGTTTCTTAGTGTCTTGTCGTAATGAAATGAAACTTTGGTCATAACTAATTTATTATATTCAAAACATCACATCAAAACACTAGGGTCTTTGGCCTTTTTTTCTCCGTTGACTGTAAAATGCTCAGAAAAAACAATTGAATCGAATGTCCTCTGTTTTTTTGGTGTCACCCTATATATATATATATATATATATATATATATATATATATATATATATATATAGCCAGTAGAGTTTAGTTTCCTAGAAGTGCACTCAATGAAACAACATTTGTCTACCAAAGAGTGCTCAATGAGTGAACTGTGCAGGTATATGAAATTTATTT
>NC_136523.1:25851362-25876362 GCF_053919585.1 Euprymna scolopes
TGAACAGGTATGGTATAATAAATTATGGTGGTTATCTATTTTATTTTTATTTTCATCATATTTTGCTTTGGTTTTGATACCCCTCGATTCGAAGCTATCTCTTTACAACCCTTCCTTTTCATAACCTATCATACTTTCATAAATTAGAGTCCATTTTCTGTAGGCTGCTTTTGAACCCAGTCAACGACGGGTACTTTTGCAAGTATTTACTTCAAAAGTGCTCAATACGTAGGTAGAGCTAGTTAGTAAGTTATAAAATATATATAGCGATTAAGCTACACTGAATATTCAGCATAATCCTGAAGAGTCCTAGAGTGGATGAAATGCGAAATATTCAGTGTAGCTTAATCGCGATACATATTTTATAAATATCTATCTATCTATCTATCTATCTATCTATCTATATATATATATATATGTATAATATTTATCTATCTTTCTATCTATCTATCTATCTATCTCAATCTATCTATCTATCTATCTATTTATCCATCCATCTATTTACCTATCTATCCATATATCAATCTAGCTAGCTAGCTAGCTTTCTATCCATCTATCTATCTATCTATCTATCTATCTATCTATCTATCTATCTATCTGTATGTCTGTCTATCTATCTATCTATCTATCCATCCATGCATCCATCTATATATCTATATATCTATATATATATAATCTATCTATCTATCTGTCTAACTATCTATCTTTCTATCTATCTATCTCTATATATATTCATATATATAATATCCATGTATATATATATATATATATATATATATACATACAATATCTATCTGTATCTATATATAATATCTATAGATCTGTCTGTCTATCTCTCTCTCTATATATATATATACATATATCTTTATATGCATATAATATTTATCTATAAATAATATCTATCCATCTACACACACACACACACACACACACACATATATATATATATATATATATATATATATATATATATAATGTTTGTTTATCATGATGTTTAATTTATGCAGATTTCGTGTGTATTATTATACAATCAAATCTCCTGAATATTATATATTACGAGGAATAATTATCATAGTGGACAAATTTGTAAAAAAAAAAGAAACAATAATAATAACAAGTA
Source organism: Euprymna scolopes (assembly GCF_053919585.1). Classification (NCBI taxonomy): domain Eukaryota; kingdom Metazoa; phylum Mollusca; class Cephalopoda; order Sepiida; family Sepiolidae; genus Euprymna; species Euprymna scolopes. Next base: position 25,852,483 of record NC_136523.1, read on the forward strand.
ATGATAATGTCGTTTATCAACTTACATCTGTTTTTGTTTAAAATATATCGTCAGTTGATATTTGGGTTTTGCAATGAATACCCTGGAAAAGTCAATTCTGATTAATGTTCATTGCTAAACTATGCAAACGAAGAAATTATTTGTTCCGATTTTAAAATTGAACCTTACATTTTATCGTAAATCATACTCATGAATAATAAAAAATTATAAAAAAATGGTGAGGTATATTCGGGTTTCAATTAGAGATTATTTAATGTGTAACAGAAAGCTCTACCACTGAGTTATATCTCGAGATGAGTTCTGTTATATTTAAGCAGAAATTATTTTCTTGAAAATTGAGTCTCTCTTGATTTGCTCAGAATTATTTTCCTTGGCCGGTGTAACAAAAAATATTCCCTTAACATTCTTTTTTTATCTATAAAACAATACTTATTTTTAGGGTCGGATTTTTTCGAATTTCGATACTTATCGGACGAATTTTTGTACAAAACATATCTAAGACCATTGCCAGACATATAAATTAGTTTTGTGTGACATTTACAAAAGGTAGACTCAACCGTTTCGGAACCTATGAGGAAAGAACTCACACACTCACACACACAAAGTGACTTTCATATATATATATATATATATATATATATATATATATATATATATATATATCGTATTTGTAGTATTCCGAACTTTACTGGGTTTATATAATTCAGTAATAGTTCCTATACCAATAAATTTTAAGAAATGACTTAAACTGTAAGCTACAAAATTATCATATTTCATAATTGAGCATTCATATATTGTTTTAACAAAAACCAAGACTTCAAAGAATGGGTTGAGAGCAACAAAACGATAAAATACATTATTTGCTGCTATCACCCCATTCCTTGAAGTCTTGATTTTGTTAAAACAATATATATATATATATATATATATATATATATATATATATATATATATATATATATATATATATATATATATATATATATATATAAATGAGAAAGTTCTCTCTGATTCTCTCTTCTGATCTTAAGCGCACGGTACAGTGGAGGAAGAGGTGGCTGGCTACTTTTAATGCCTCTAAAACCAAGCTCCTATCTTTACACCATTAACGCTCTGATCCCCATCTGGCATCAATTGAAATGGATGGCTCTCGTCTAGGGGAGGCTCCATGTTTTGATAAGCTTTTGAGATTGACTTTTACTCCTTACCTGAAATGAAACATGTACATCAAGTGTGTTTCCAAGATCGCTGGAAAAATGATAAGATCCTTCTACCGCTCCAGAAGATATCTCACTGCTGATGTAATTCTATATCTATATATGTAATTCTCTATATATATATATATATATATATATATATATATATATATATATATATATATATATATATATATATATATATATATGCGCACAGTTACGTATATTGGGAAATTCCTTGCTGGTAAGTAAATTTATCTCTTGTATAACCCTACGGATCATCAGCTGTTTACCATGAACATATTTTTAGTGATTTACAAACAAAATAATACTGATCAGAATCTTGTATTTATTTTATTTTTATTTTATTTATTTTTTCCCCCAATTAATTTTTGTTACCAAATTATTTGTTTCAGAAATGCTCTCCTGTTTTCAGTTCATTGTTTTTCGTCTTCAGTCACAAAAAAATAATTATAATAAAATAAAGAAACAACATCTTTGTTTTAGAGAGTTCGAACGAAACTACGTATGGCCCTCCTTTTTGGTAATTATTATGTTATGTATTTTTATTATCATATACAGATTGTTTTCCAACGGTTGGTCAATTACAAAAAGAGTTAAATGGATAATTAAGCCGAATTTATCTTTGATAAGAACGCAATTATTTTGTACTTTCGAGGCGCTACACAATCGTTGCTTGTTAATACTATCATTATTGAATTACGTTTAAATTTAAAACGGTCATTACACTTAGAAATCTAAAACCTCTAACTTCACTCCTGGTGTACCTATTTTATTTAGAAATACCGACTGACTACAATAAGTTTACAGACTTTTTTCGAATAGACATTTTATTGATAATACACATATGAAATTGTAGTCCCCTTCTAAGTAATCTCCCCTGCCTGCAATGCAAGTGTAACTGTATAACAAGTGCATTACAGCCGAAGGAGATTACTTCGAAGGGGGTAGAGTTTCCTGTATGTATTATTAATAAAAGTACCGATACGAAAAATGTCTGGAAACTTATTAAATGCACCACGTACTTTTCACCGACTCATTTTCAAGAATATTTTTTCGGTCGATGTAACCATTTATAGGCTTTTTTATAACTAGGGAATCTGCACTGAATTTGAACTGAACCCTTCATATAATCAACTTGATTAGCATGCTATCCTTTCCTCGGTTACTTCTGTGTAGAAGTATTAAGCAATTCGCAATTGTATTTGTGAATGTCGCTCGCGCTGGGAATTGAACCTTCAACCCCCAGAAGAGTGTAACTTGACACTTGTATTTAACTAAGTACTTTATCCATTACACTATGCATTCGCACAGGTTCGACAGAGATTCCACAGTCCGATAAAATACGCCTGAAGAAGGTCGGAGATTACATCAACCGAAACTTTGTGTAAATTATACTCAATATGGAATCAGTAGTGAGAAAACTCGAAATAATACTAATGTTTCGGAAATATTTGCTTATTCGAATTTTTCCATCTTTTATTTTACTAAAGAGCTGTACATTCCAACAAACATCATGCTTAACATTATTGTCGCTTCATTTAGTTCATAGTAATGTGCTGAATAACTGCTTTAATTATGGTGACCCCCCCCCAAAAAAAAAAACAAAAACAAGAAAAAAAAAACGATTGTTATTAAGCCTAGTACGTAACGGATGTGCAAGCATTATCCGGAAATGTACGGATATCACTAAGTGCCGAAAAAAATCGCTTTGTGGTGTGTTTTTTTTAAATTTTTGAGATGAGGATTGGTTATTTGTCTTATTTGGATCATCGGACTACTGTTCTCATCTTAAGTGTAATTTCCACAACGTTTCGGTCGATGTAACCTCTAGGAATGTTTCTGTCGAACTCAGGAATTTGTCTGCAAGGACCCGTGGCGCAGTGGTTAGAGTACTTAAAAAATCAATTGTAAAAAAGTGATATTCTCCTGAAGGTTGAAGGTTCAATCTTTAGTGTGGGCGACCGAAATATATATTTGCGAATTACTTAGGACCTCTATCCAGTCATGGCTGACGGAACAAGAGCAATCTACCCCCGTGAAGTAAATAAAGGGTTCCACTCGAAATTCCGTCCCAATCCTCGGATTCGACAGAAACATTCTGGAGTTCGACAAGATATACCTGAAGAAGGTAGTAGGCTACATCGACGGAAACGTTGTGAAAATCAAACTCAAGCTGAGAACAGTAGTCAGATGAATCGAAATAATACGAATATATTTTTAGTCTTCGTAACTTCATAATATAGAGGCATTTAAAAAAATTGATATTTAGGATACGTCCGTTTATTGTAAAATTAGACAACAGTAATCGGAGAAATGGAATCGCTTACTGAAGTTGGATTTAATAGGAAGTAATATATTGTCATCAAATCTCTCAGAAAAATTGGAAGTAAGACTCTTTGTTGTCATGGTAGAAACAGTCCTTTCTATGGTGCTGATGGACTCTTACAAATGAAGAAGATATTGGATGACTGATACACACGGATGCTCAGGATGGCGCTAAATACACCATGGAGGAGACACGCAGCAAACCAACATCTTTATGGTGACCTACCACGAGTATCACTGAAAGTACATCCGAGAAGGATAAGAGTAGCCGGCTACTGCATGAGACATCGAAGAGGAAGCCAACAAGTTAGTTCTCTGGATACCAACAGATGGGAACTCAAACCGTGGTAGAAGAAGAATGACCTACATTGACGACCTGCTACAAGACACAGGATTGGAAAATGTTTGGGACCTGCAAACTTTCATGTGAGATAAAGTGAACTGGAGAAGTCGTGTATAGTCGGTGGAGATGAGATGATTAATGTGAAACGTTATTTGTTGGATTATGTTATGAATTGTAAGAAATATGCAGGATGCTTAGATGTTTCCGAATTTTTTTTTTTTGAAAAGTGAATGATACGACAACAATGTGAAGGCAAGATATTAAAAAATAATTTACTTACGATGGTTATGGAGAGTAGAAAGTATACATTGGGTTAACTTCCGGCAGCCTCATAACTCTCACATCCCTTATGTTGTCCTTTAGTTCTCACATTCCATTAGCGATGTTTTTTTTGACGAGGAGGGAAAAATTGCTGTTTTCTAAGTCAGGATCTATTCCATCTAACACCTATCGTTAGACACTTTTCGACCTTGAAGTAACATTTTCAGCTCCTTACATCAAGTGGCTTCCTGTCTTGTCTTGACGGATTTCCACAAAAATAAGCTTATGTAATTTCCAGTGCACGCGTTCGATACATGTATTTTTTTACTAAAACGTCGAATAGCTACGAAAACGGGAGAAGTGCCATAAACATCAGCGACCTTTTGTGTTTCAGAAATGATTTCCTACATAGTCACCACCATTCTCAATGCACTTTTGCCAGCGATTAACGATACATTGATAGTACAACTCGCTACTTTGAAATCTATTTACTAACCGTACTCACATTAAATACATGGGATTTTTTTTCTTTTTTTACATGGGGGTCACCACATATCAAGGCCCGAAGGCCACTCAGGGATAAGGGTTATTGCGTGTACAGTAATCAATGAGATATTGTAGTAATCATTAGTATTGGGGGGGTTGATAGAGTGTCTTACTTAAGGGGGCGGTCTGTCAGGAGTTTGTTTACGTTGGACTTGAAGACGTCCAAGTTGTAGTCAGGTGGGAAACAGGCAAGCGGCAGAGAGTTCCACTGGCGTGCAGTTCTAAGAAAGAAGCTTTGCTCATGGAATCTATGTTTGGATTTAGGCACAGATAAAGAGTGGGGAAAATTATTGACAGTAGTTTCAGCCAGACGGGTGTTTCTCGTAAAAGATTGGCGCGGTGGAACGAGGGATTGGAGCTCAGACGAGCACCTGCCATGGAAATAACGATAAAACAAAGACAGGCTCGCAACGTCTCCTCTGTGGAAGTGAGGTTGCAGAGAAGAGAAAAGGGTAACCGTTCAACAAACGCCGATGAATGTTGATCAGTTTAATATCCTTGTGAACAGAGGAATTCTATGATGCATGTCTTGTTGACGCATGTCCATGACAGGGTTTGCTTTCTTAGAGTCTCATACTTGCAATATCTCTTACAAAGAATCAGAAATCTCAGGTCATGAATACATTAGTTCAGTTATCATAAGAATGCAATTAAACAATATATATATATATACATATATATATATATATATATATATATATATATATATATATATAGTCATCCACATAAAGTACTTTTTTTCGCTGCTTCACAGCTCATCAGTACGGCTAGACAGGTAACTGCCTCAAACCAAGATCGAAACCCGACCACCCAAATGGCAGTCAAGACTTCTCACCATTACGTTATACGGCTGATGCTGAGTTGTTAATAAATTAACGATGTTTTTATATATATGTATATAACACAATGATAAAAAGTCTATATTCTAAACTCCAAGATCTTATCCATCTTACGGTTTGTTTTTCTATTTGCATGCTATGATCATTCTTTGTAGCATCCGTTTCGTAGCGTAGAACAATTCATAAATGTAAATTATGTAAATTATTGAATCTTTTCCGCTCTGACTTATAAAAAGCATGAAAAAAATAATAAAAAAATATGGCAATGAATATAAAAATCCGAAAAACATCGGAAGAGTAGTTGCAATTCTGTTTTCTTATATTTACCAATAAACACAGACACACACACACACATACATACACACACATATATACACATATACTCATATCACATATATATTTCAGTTAATATATCGTCTATATGTATATATAAAATATATATACATATAAATAAACACACACACACACACACACATATATATGTATATATATATATATATATATATATATATATATATATATATATATATATAAATATGGAGGGAATTAAACCGGAAATATAGAAGAGCAAATTTTATGTGAATATATTAATACTTATAGTAAAGAACATTAATCATAGTACTGAAGCTATATAATAAGCTCAATAGTTATATTTATTCTAGAGCCATATTAACATTTAGGATAAATATTAATAATTTTAAATTATGAATTAGTTTCAAAAACAAAACAAAATCAAATTGAGTTTACGATCGTTTCGGAAACGATCGTACACTGAATTTGATCTTGTTTGATTTCTCCTTTTGAAACGGATTCATAATTTACAATTATTAATCTTTATCCGTAATATATACAGTAGCGTCCAAAAGTTAAGGAACGATCGATCACTTTTTTTTAATGGCTTCTAACTTTATCTATGAAAAAGAAAAAAAAAATTTGGGTGAATTTTCCAATGTTTTATAATGGTAGTTAAAGAAAAAAGTTTTTTTTAATTTTTGATTTTAATACATATTAGTTTTTTCATGAATCATTGGTGATCTGTATGGATTTGTAACAGCCTTTAAAAGATAGATCCACTTCAATGAAATCCTGGGGCGTCTCTTAAATATATAGAATAGTTTTTATATTATTAAAATGTTAAATGCTATAGAATATTGTATTGATTTCTGTTCAACGCATCCCAACGCCCTATCTTTCAATACATCTTTGTCCGTCCGTCTGTCTGTCTGTCTCTCTCTCTCTTTCTCTCTCTCTCTCTCTCTGTTTCCCCCTCTCTTTCTACATATATATATATATATATATATATATATATGTATACGTCTTTCATTTTTCTATTGTTTTGTGCGAGTCTTTCCCTATCACTTACTCAGAATCGCCATATATATATATATATATATATATATATATATATATATATATATATATATATATATAAACTTGTTTTCTTCTGCAGAGCCCTGCCAAATGCCATTGTATAGCAATGCGATGCGGTTCAGAGTTCAGATCGGTTAAATTCTCCAACGCGAAGAAAGCATTCCAAATACTGGACGCTCGGGGTTTAACCATTCCAATCTTATACGAATCTTATCGCGTGATATTTTTTCTTGCTTCAGCTTCTGTCCCCACCCCTCTCTCTCTCTCTCTCTCTCTCTCTCTCTCTCTCTCTTTTTCATTTGCGTTCTGTGCATTATTTGGAACGTTCTTTGCTGGACGAAGTACGAACATTCCAAGTCATCCCCCTATGTCCACTTCGACGTCGTCAACCTTTTGTTTCTCCCGAAATCACGCTCCAGGAAAAGATGGACGACCGGTTCATGGAACCTTTGAATCTGGAATAAATTCACCATGACCTATACTTTTCGGTTGAGGAATAGAGATCACAATTCTTTGTGCCTCTATTGGAAAGCACAGATCTTTACGAAAACAAAAGATTGAAAAAGTTGGATGAGCAAATATTTCCGAAAGATTCGTATTAGTTAGAATCTTCTGACTACCGATTCAATATTTAGTATAATTTGAACAAACATTCGGCCGATATGACCTCCAAACTTCTTCAGGTGTATCTTGTGAAACTGAGGCGTCTTTCTGTCGAACGTATATGAATTGGTGGCGTAATGGATTAAGTACTTGGTAAAAAAATACAGTTCTGGAGGTTTAATGTTCAATTCTCAGTATGGACGACAGTCAAAAATGCAATTGGGAATTGTTTAGGTCTTTTATTCAGTCATAACTGAGAAAAAAAGGGCAAGAAAACCCAGTGGATCAAATAAATTGATTTTATACTTATATATGTTGTATTGGAGGATTGTATATAACGAGTGTATATATATATATATATATATATATATATATATATATATATATATATATATATATATATATATATAGGGTGTCCGTAAAGTTACTACACAGTCTTACAAGTTACTATACAGACACCCTGTAATATATTAGCAGTACAGTAAGATATTGTATTAAAATATTTATTTGTAACAAAAGAAATAAAAGAAATAACACCTTTATGTTTTGTAAAAATCTCAGAAAATACACGTGTTACATCTGAAAAGACTGTAACAATCAAGGCAAACAATTTCTATGACAAATATATTCAAATGTTCTAGGTTCAATCCTTGGCTTGGGAGAGATGCTAGTCTAGCGGCACTGATGAGTTGTGATACAACGAAACAGAACTGTATGTCGATGACTACAAATATATTTTAAAAAGCCCCCTCTTTGGGTAGAGCACTGTCGTAAATAATCTCACTACAATCTACTTAATTGGCTGAAAATGCGAAGCTCGTTGTTTGTTTGTTTACGAACAGACGATTAGAGCACTATAAAATGGTGGCGGGTGTCTATTTAAATAGACATTCCGACGAGTTATTTATGAGCGTCGCCTCCATAGTCGAGTGGGAGAACAGCCGACTGTCAACACGACGGTTCTAGGTTCAATCCTTGGCTTGGGAGAAATGCTAGTCTAGCGGCACTGATGAGTTGTGATTCAACGAAACAGGACTGTATGTCGATGACTACAAATATATTTATATATATATATAGATATAATTTAAAAGGGGTTAGAACAGTAGTCTAAAGAGCAGAGCGTATTTTAATGTGATAGTAAAATTACTAATTTAATTAAAATACAAGAAAAGAACAGTGCTCGTTGTAATTCAGATATATAATAAGCTCGATATGCAAATATCCTAGGGCTACATTAATATTTAGTAATGTGATTGATAATTTACAATTCAAATTAGAATTAAAAATTAAAAATCTGTTTAATAAGAAGGAACAACAACAAAGTCAATAATTTGTACGATCGGTTCGGATACGATGTTTTTATTGTGATAGACATTAAGCCACGGATAATAATTGTGACATATTTTTTTAAACAAAGTCTCCTCATCAGCAAAAGTATTTGGTGTTTCTTTTTATATGTAAAAGACACCATAAATAAACATAGCAATTTTTAAGTAAGGGAGATGTATCGTTTAATTGTTCGCGTTTGAAAACCGTAATTATCAGCAAAGCATCCATTTGGATGTTGAGTGTAGCTTATAAATGTACGAAATGTTGAATTTTAAAAAAGAACGCTAATGGAACATTTTTTAGCGGTTATAATATGTTAGTAAACGCCTAATTTAAACTTAAGCAAATAGTTCTATTATATATATATATATATATATATATATATATATATATATATATATATATATATATATATGCGTCCATACACATCTATTCTGTATAAATATACGTATGTATGAACCCGATGAACGTGTATCGTCTATTGATTCGAAATTATCGTTGTGTGTTTGTGTGTGTGTGTCTGTCTCTTCCTCTCTCTCCTTCTCTCTCTCTCTCCTTCTCTCTCTCTCTCTCTCTTTGTATATATATATATATATATATATATATATATCGCAAAAATTGTAAATAATAAAAACCTGAAGAAAGTGCTCGATATATTGTAGAGCAAATGTATATTTTTTATTACCGGTTTATCTGCTTAGTTGTACATGTTTCGGTTACCGATCCGTTTCATCGATCCAGCAACTTCATCAGACTTTACAAAAACAAGCTTTTTGTAAATTCTTATGAAGTTACTAGTTAGTTGATACGATTCGGTAGCCGAAACATGTGTAACAGATAAAACGGTAATATATATATATATATGTATATATATATATATATATATATATATATATATATATATATATATATATATATATATATATATATATGAAACCGGTGAGTGTGTATCCTCGAGTTATTCAAAATGATCTTTGTGTGTGTGTGTGTCTGTCTCTCCCTTTCCATCTCTCTCTCTTTCTGTGTGTGTGCATATATATATATATATATATATATATATATATATATATATATATATATATATATATATATATATATATATAAAAATTACAATAAGTTTACCAAGGTAATCAAAATGGTAAACTTAAAATATATTATAAATATTAAAGAGTTAATATTTACAAGTAATCTCAACCAGATGTAAAAGCTCAATAAAACCGAAAAGGAAATAGAGCTTATAATATGAACAAATGATTAATAAAACATGTTAAAAGACATCTTGAAAAAGAGTTAAAAACTTATTTAATTTTAAAATAGGAAGCACAAGATGCTATATATATATATATATATATATATATATATATATATATTTAGTAAACACCTGAGGAAAATGCTCAATACTAATTCCATCAATCCATAGCCCTTGAGCCCCTGGAGGGACATAGTCCACCTACAACTTTTGTAGATGTTTTTGTAGCGAGGAGTTCTTTTTTTTACAGGAACATACAGCGCATAGCCTTCCCAAATTGTCACCTATCTGGTACTGGCCAGGCTCAACGTTGCTTAACTTCGAGGATCTGGCGAGAACCGCTATGTCAACGTGATTGTGCCGTGTATATATATATATATATATATATATATATATATATATATATATATATATATATATATATATATATATATATATATATATATATATATATATATATATATATATATGTACGATTTTTTGCTACGATTTTTCGATTATGATGAGGCAAGAAATAAATTTGAATGTTGAAACAATTAAAAAAAAATTAAATTCTTTTTTCATTTTTCAAAGATCTCTTTGCCCGATGAGATGAATAATGATGGAAACGGTCCGCACATCGTAGCAAGATATGGCTATATTAGCACAAAGAAGAAAAATTATATATATATATATATATATATATATATATATATATATATATTTATATATTTATATATATATATATATATATATATATATATATAATTATATTCATCCACATACAATAGTGTTTCGCTGTTTCACAGCTCATCAGTGCGGCGGCTAGACAAGCAACTACCTCAAGTCAGGATCGAGGCCCGACCGCCCAAACGACAGTCGCAGCTTCTAACCGTTGCGCTATTTGAATCTGCTATGTGGGCAATGAATTAACAATGTTTTTACATTGTCCAAATACCTAAGCTCAATTTTTTTTACAAAAATCACTTAGTATTCTAATAGTAAATTGTATATCATTTCCTAATATGCTCAACCCAAGATAAGGAGCATTATAGTCATCACATACAGTACTGTTTCGCTGTTTTACCGCTCATCAGTGTGGCAATACACGCAACTACCTCAAGTCAGGGTCGAATTGGTAGACAGCTGATGATCCCTGAAGTAGCATTAGGACTATTCTGAATTATATATTTACATATGTTGGATTATGAGATTGTGCATAGCGAGTGTGTTTATACGTGCGTTCATTGTCTATATAAATATACATGTGTATGAAACCGATGCTCGTGTATCGTCTAGTGGTTAGAAATATTCGTTGCCTGTGTTTACACATATTTAAACAGAGTTCACGTAACATGGACAAGGTAACAATCATTTGTTCAACAAATATGAATAGGACTTCTTCCCAGTCACAACTAAGGGAACGACAGCATGTTAATCCAGTGGATTAAATAAAGATTATCTAGCTTGGAAAGATTCCCCTCAAGACGATGAAGGGTAATATCGACCGCCACGTTTTTTTCCGGTTGAAAAGATACGAGGTGCCTTCAATAACTTTCCAGACTTTTTTCGTCTTGGCACTTTTATTGATAGTACGTATATGAAATTCTAGTACCTTGTGAGGTAATGTCCGACGGGCAATGCACATGCTGTACCGTTCCAACGACTTCTGGAAAGCCCCAATGAAATCTTCTTGTGTGGGTGTGTTAATAACTCTCGTCACACCCGCTTTTCTATCCGCAATTGCCTCATAGCTTAGAAAATAAGGAAAAAGTTACAGAGAGCAAGGCCTAGACAATATAGAGAATGGGAAATTTTTTGTACCACTCTAGAATTGATGAGCAATTCATGCAAGATGGTCCAAAAGCAGTCTGAAGCATTCCATACGTTTCTGTGGCATTTTCCAAAGTTTAACACATTTTATGGCATATTATTTTCGTATGTATATATATATATATATATATATATATATATATATATATATATATATACTCGGGTTTTTTTATTCAAAAGTAATAAACTAGTGAATTCAACGAGGTTGTTAGATAGTGCTCAATAAAAAGAGCTGATAATACTTGTTTATTGTTATATAAACATGCTCACAGATTATTCATTGAACTTTTGAATAGTCAAGTCGCTACCTTATGATATCTGTTGTTTGATTGAAACAAGTGGCTATTTGTAGCAGCGGGATGTGAGAATGTTTATATAACAATAAACAAGTATATATATATATATATATATATATATATATTACATGGAGGTCACCATTTATCAAGGCCCGGAAGCCACTCGTGATAAGATTTATTGTAATCAATGGGATAGTATCGTTGTACTCATTAGTATTGGAGATTTGATAAAGTGTCTTACTTAAGGGGGCGGTTAATCAGGAATTTGTTTATGTTGGACTTGAAGACATACAAGTTGTAGTCAGGTGAAAAACAGGCAAACGGAAGATAGTCCAGATTACATTTTTGAAATTTACTAGCTGTGATAATCAGGTTTTAGTAGGTTGTATTTCAATTCATGAATCAAACATTAGTTATTGAGAGGTGTAGCAGATTCAAGGAGAGTAGGGAGCCTGTGGGGGGTGATGAGAGGTGTAGGAGGGGAAAGGAAGTCAGTAAAGCAGAGTTGATAAGCCAAATAAAGAATTTCATGGATAAGGACCGCCGTGTTTCTATAGAGACAATAAGTGCACAGTTTGATGTCAGTGTGGGAACTGTCACACAATTATTTGCTAGGAACTAAAGATATAGATGGTTTGCGTGAAATTTGTCCCAACCTCCCAGTCCACAACTCCATCTTTTTCACAGACTATTTGTCCAAGATGGGTATGAAGACAGTTTCTCGCCTCTCTATAGGCCATACGTTGCTTACTGTAATGTTTGGTTATTCCCTAAGCTCAAGGAAAACCTTAGAGGCGATCGTTTTGAGACAACTGAGGATATGAAAGGGGATGTAACGAGGGTTATTGATACACTTACACAAGAGGACTTCCATGGGATCTTCCAGATGTTGTTGGGGCGAACAACACTTGCATTGCAGACGGGGGAGATAACTTAGAGGGGGGGCTAGAGTTTCATATGAGTACTATCAATAAAAGCGCATACGAACAAAGTATGTAAACTTATTGTAGTCATCCTATTGATAATACATACATGAAACTCTACCCCCCCTTCGAAGTAATCTCCTCCGGCTGTAATGCACTTGTTATACAGTTACACTTGCATTGCAGGCAGGGGAGATTACTTAGAAGGGGACTACAATTTCATATGTGTATTATCAATAAAATGTCTATTCGAAAAAAGTCTGTAAACTTATTGTAGTCAGTCGGTATTTCTAAATAAAATAGGTACACCAGGAGTGAAGTGAGAGGTTTTAGATTTCTAAGTGTAATGACCGTTTTAAATTTAAACGTAATTCAATAATGATAGTATTAACAAGCAACGATTGTGTAGCGCTTCGAAAGTACAAAATAATTGCGTTCTTATCAAAGATAAATTCGGCTTAATTATCCATTCAACCCTTTTTGTAATTGACCAACCGTTGGAAACGATGGCGCAGGGGAGGGGGGCGGAGGACATTTCATTGTGAGATCGAGAGACATTAATGTTCAATTTGGGGTTGGGGCAGGGGGATTCAATTAAGATAAAACCAATTTAGACTCTCTGGGAGGCTAAATCTCTTGGGTAAATAAAATACAGCAAATTGCTACAATTAATCTATCATGGGGTCACGCGTTTACGTTACAAGGAAAGTTAATTTCTTTTTGCGTATTTACCGTGTCGCATCTATCTATCTGTACATTAAACTCGTAGTGTTAAAATGTATCCCTGCTAAGTACACTACAGACAAACGTCTAGTTTTCATTCTCCCAAAAAATCATCAGGCTAAACGCATAGTTTTTGATTATTCTTATATGCATTCAGAGTTTACCTTAGCTTTCTAAGAAATCATAATCGTTCTTCATATTCCAGTTAATGTAGCGATTGAACGTGATTAAAAGACTCACTATTATTGTTTATTTTTTTGCAAGTACTTTAAACTGATTTTCTTCAGTCGTCTTCGGGCAGTTTTTAGTATTGTTTCGTTGAAAATATTGATGCTTTTATATGCTTCAGTTCAAATTAAATTTAAATTCACTGAAATAGTTATTTTTACATGGAGGTCACCACTTAGCCCGGAAGGCCCGGAAGCCATTCGGGGATAAAATTTATTGTGTGTACAGTAATCAATGGGATAGTATCGTAGTAATCGTTAGTATTGGAGATTTGATAAAGTGTCTTACTTAAGGAGGCGATTCATCAGTAATTTGTTTATGTTGGACTTGAAGACATCCAAGTTATAGTCAGGTGGGAAACAGGCAAACGGAAGATAGTTCCACAGGCTTGCACTTCTAAGAAAAAAAATCTTTGTTCATGGAATCTACGTTTTGATTTAGGCACAGATAAAGAGTGGGGGAAAATTAATGACAGTGGTTTCAGCTAGACGGGTGTTTATCGTGAAATATTGGCGAAGGGGGACCAGAGATTGGAGCTCAGACGAGCACTTGCCATGGAAATAACAATAAAACAAAGTGAGACTCGCAACGTCCCTTCTGTGGGAGGGAGATTGCAGGGAAGAGAAAAGGGCACCCCCCACTAAGCCACGAAATCTATTTTGTACTCTGTCAAGGCAGGATAGGCTGTTTTTAGCAGCTCCTGTCCAGATGTGGCAGCAGTACTCCATCCTTGGACGTACTTGGCTTTTATAGAGATAGAGAAATGCATCAGTAGTTAATTAAGCGTCTTGTGTGTTAAACTAAAATAAATAAATTTTTTAACGTGTTGAGAACGCGGCTAAAATAAATGTACGATGGTTTAAAAAGTAAAAATAAGAGAAATTGTTTAAGAGGAAGAGAACACATCAAAATCCTGATTCAATCAGAACACCTGAGTTTGTGAGAAGGATTCATGTCATGATCAACGAAAATCCTGGGACAACAGTGCGACATTTTGCCAACGATCTTCAAGTGTCTGAAGGAATAATAAGCAATGTTGTTTATCAAGACCTCGGATACAAATCATACGTTCTTAAGCGATATCATTTCATGTTTAAAAAAAAATATCAAGATAATCCTTTATGGACTCTTAAATAAATTGAAGCGACCAGACGGAATCGAAGTGTTTCAGGATTTCTCTGATGAAAAGCTCTTCGACCAGAAGTGAAAAAGTAGATAAGTGCCGATTCACCTGAAGTTCCAAAGTTATGCACACAAAGTTGCCAACAAGGTTTTCGGCGCTGTTAGCAGTGAAGGGCACATCCTGCCTTCTCATTTTTTTTGCTTTGGGGCTTTATGACCAGTGCAGATGCCTGTCGAGACTTTTCAAACCAATCAAGTTTTGTATAGACAACATAGCTAAAGGAAATGCTTATGTCTTCCCACAAGATTCGGCACAATTCCATAAAGCTAACCAAAACTCAGGATTGGATGATGGAAAATTTTCATGATAATGTCACACCAACTGTATGTCCTCCTAACTCCCAAGACCTTAATCCTTTGGATTATTACGTGTGCAGCGTCTACTGATATGTAATGGAGGTATAATCCCTTAAATTTAAGAGATTCTGTTTATAAACGCTGCTGATAGGAACTGACGAATCAAATGGAGCCATGTTTGGCTAACAACCAATCAGAAATCAGAATTGCCCCATAAAAAGTGAACTTTTTACCATTCCAGCACATACTTCTTCGTGTCGACTAACCCTTTCTCTATATATGTCATAGCAAGGAAAATAATCGATAAAGCCATTTTTAAATGTTTGAATGAGATTTCTTCTTTTTTCTCATTTCTACACATGTCAAGACTTGGCCAGAGATAGGTTAGTTTACAGGGTGGAAGGATAAAATTGCCACTCTTGAAAAAACGACATAATTCCATTTCCATTTTATGAAAACGGTTCTTCTTTGTTGTAGACCTTCTACTAGTTAGCTAGATGTGTACAGATCCCAAGAGCAGTAGGAGACTTCTATCATGTTTGAAAGTGGCACAATGCTAAATGAGCGAGATCGGAGATGCGCCACTGTACAACTCATGCTCTCTACCTGACGTTTCTATGACTAACTTCTAAGAGACATGTTGCAATACGTTTTTTATATATATAATGGGGTTATGAAAGTTGGGAGATTCTATTTACAAACACTGCCGATAGGAACTGACGAATAAAATCAATACACGTTCTGTTATCAACCAATCAGAAATCAGAATTGCTTCATAAAAAGTGAACTTTTTTTTAGTATTATAGCACATATTTCCTCGTGTCAACACGAGAAGTATCTTTTGTGTTTTACTTGCAAAATTATAAATCCAGAACCTTTATAAAACAGCTACCCACTTAATATTTTTTCAGATTCAGATTTTGTATAAAATAGCTATCCATCGGAAACTCTTCTGAAATTTAATATATTCTGAGTAAGTGATAGCGAAAGACTCGTACAAAGCAATAGAAAAATGAAAGAGGTATATATATATATATATATATATATATATATATATATATATGTATATATGTATATGTATATATATATATATATATATATATATATATATATCGCAAAAATAAAAACAAGCCACATCTAAGTAAATTGCAATATATCCAAGCAGTCGAATCGCGCTAGATTCAGCCACTCTGATGATTCGTAGACGACGAAACACGTGTCAGTGGATTATTATATTTTAAAAATAATATATATGCCGCTCCTCGTGTAGGGGTACCAAATTTGTTAAAGGGAAAATTATTCCCAACTCGCCTTTAGTAAAAATGCAATTTTGTAAATTTCGCAAAAACAAAAACAAACAACATATATATATATATATATATATATATATATATATATATATATATATATTGTTATTATTATTATCATTAGCGGAGTGGGGGCTCAGGGCTTTGTCTGGTCGTAAAATATGCTTAAATATGATATTTTAATTTGTCCAGCTCTCCTATATGTTATTACAGAGTCATGGTTTCAAAAGAAAAAACTAAGCATTCACTGCTATCAGCTTGAACCGAAAGCAAAACTGTAGCATCCAAAGCTGGTGACGTTACCACTGTACCAATGTGACACGCATATGAACCGATTAAGAATAAACTAAAATAAATGTAAAAAAATTTCTAGAGATTTTTTCAAGTGTTACCTTTTTTCCCCCCTTAAAGACTATTTAAACCGGCTACAGACCCATGCAAGTACGGTGGATAAAAAAAATCCAATTATCTGAGACGCCTAACTTCGCTCTGCGGCTTTTAGTTTCGGAGGAGATAGAGTTTGAAAATAGGGAAACAGACGGACAAATATAATGCTTTTATATATTAGATTAGGGGGAAGGGAAGTCCGGCTTTAAACAGTCGTAAAGTACGCTTGAATATGCTATTTTAATTTGTCCAGATTTCGTAGTATTTTTATAGAGTCGTAATTTCAAAAGTAAAAACAAAGGTATTTGGGTGCCATCAGCTAGAATCGAAACCAAAAACAAAACTGTAGTATTCAAAGCTGGTGACGTTACCACTACACCAACGTGGCACGCATATGAAATGATTAAATATAAAAAATAAACTAAATTCAATGATTTTTTTTTCAATTTTGTCTCATTTTCAACCCCTTTAAAACTTTTTTAACCGGCTAAATACCCATAAAAATCCATTTTCAGCCCCTAGAGACTTTTTTGTTTTGGAGGGGATAGAGTTTGAAAATATGGAGACAGACAGACAGACAGACATATAGTCTTTTATATATTAGATCTATTTTTATTTTACTTTTCAAAATAGTAATCTACGTACACTAATTTATTTTTACTAATTCTTTTGATCTCCTAAGGAGAAGGAGACGCAAATATTGAATATTTCATTATCTCTGAAAAACCAACAACAAAAACATCGACAAACTGATGAATTTCACAGAAGCGAAACACATATATATGCCTCATGGTCGGGTCACCGGCGACTAAACTGGTTCCCCCACCAGATTTGTTTGGTGAGGAGGGTGGCTAGGCGCCCTGAAGGATTAAAAGCAAGACCTTCCAAAAGGGCGAATGAATCCTTTACCGGGTTCAACAGCCAACTAGCACCGTGTGTTTATGTGTATGTATGTGTGTGTTGGCGTGGAGAGGGCTCCCTTAAGCCGTGGTGAAGGCAACCTTTCTAGGAGAAGTAAATCTCTGATTTAAAAAACCATAAAGCAGGAGACCAGTACCCGCATTAAGCTGGTCTGCAGTTTAACTTGCTGCTGGCTATCTTGCTCTTGCTTATTGCTGGATTTTAACATTTTAAACCGAGAGAGAGACTTAGCTGTACGTACAAAGCAAAGACTTTGTAACATCATCTGTGTACAGATACTCCCTCAGGCATTTGTCTATTAAAATGGTCCTGTGGCGAGGCTCATGAACTTTAAGTGTCTGAGAGAGTGGCACTCGTCTGACAAGACGTTGCAATCTATATATATATGTATATATATATATATATATATATATATATATACATTGAAATATATAAATAAATAAATATATATATATATATATATATATATATATATATATTTGAAATTGGTATATTAAGGCAGCATTTTTTTCATTCAAGCAAATATAATTAAATGCAACGAAGACATTTTGCTTTATGATTTATGCTTTATGAACTATATTTTTAAGGAAAACTTATTCGTTGATCTCAAAAGGTAGAAGGCGCTAATATCAAATATTTCATTATCGCAAAAAATCAGCAACAACAAAAACACGTGTTTTGTGGTCAACGACTCAACAGAGCGGCTGAATCTAGCGAAATTCGAAACCGAGACCCCATGGAAAGAAGCCTAAACATCGACTACTGCCTATCTCGCGTGATTACTGGATATTGCGATTTCCAAGCATTCATGCAATAGTTCAGTCGTAGAAGTGTAAGCTTCTTTCTATGGGGCCTCGATTTCGAATCCCGCTAGTCGCTAGATTCAAACACTCTGATGAATCATAGACGACGAAACATGTGTCCGTGGATAATTATATTTTAAAAACAATATATATGTATGTATATAAATTGAGATTGTGAGAGAGAGGGGGAGAGGGAGACAGACGGATAGACGCAGAGCGAGAAAGTGGCAGCGAGTGAGGGAGGCAGAGAGCAAGAAAGAGAGCGAATACTGGAGAAGGGAGAAAGCGCGGACAGATAATACGGAAAGTATAATCATATCTGGAGGGAAAAGGAATGAGACGGGGAAAGGCGCGATTTCGAGATGGCCGTCATTGAGCAGCGAAGTCAGTGCGGAGGGGGTACGGGGTGGGCCGTGTCGTCAGGTGGAGTAGCAACGAGATCTTGACACTTAATAAAACGCCCGCTAATCTCTTGTAATAGAAGCGATCGGCGCGCCCCCTATCGACCCAAGAGTTGCATGCTCTTCATTCCGCTGCCACTCGCTAGATGGCTCTCATGTCATACTGACGTCATTCTCTCTATTCACAAGTGGATCACTCGAGGCTATTGTCGATTGGAGGAGAAGTTGGTGGGAGGAATGGAGGACTTCGCCCTTCCACCGCTCCTCTCCTTTCATTTTCATCTTCCTCTCCCTCTTGGTCGTTTACCTTCTCTTTCTTTTTACGATCTAGCCTTAGTCGACGCCATCTTTACCATATATACAACGTTCATTTAAAATATTATTGCTTTATCTCTCAACATTTAATTAATATTTTAACTAGTGATAAGACTATGTCGGAATCGGGAATCGGAACAAATGGAGCTTTTGAGGCATCATAAATGGTATCGGAATCGGAAAAATGGAACTTTTGGGACATCATAAGTGGTATTGGAATCGGAAAAAATTAAACTTTTGAGACATCATAAATGGTATCGGAATCGGAAAAATTAAACTTTTGTGACATAATAAGTGGTATTTGAATCGGAAAAATTAAAATTTTGAGACATCATAAATGGTATTGGAATCGGAAAAAAATTAAACTTTTGGGACATCATAAATGGTATTGGAATCGGAAAAATGAAACCTTTGGGACATCATAAATTATCGGAATCGGAAAAAATTAAACATTTGTGACATCATAAATGGTACCGGAATCGGAAAAAATGCAAACTTTTGGGACATCATAAATCGTATCGGAATCGGAAAAAATGACACTTTTGGGGCATCATAAATGGTATCGGAATCGGAAAATATTATACTTTTGGGACATCATAAACAGTATCGGAATCGGAAAATATTATACTTTTACGGACATCATACATGGTATCGGAATCGGGAAAAAATAAACTTTTGTGACATCATAATCGGAATTGGAATCGGAAAAAAAATGAAACTTTTGGGCCATCGTAAATGGTATTGGAATCGGAAAAATTAAACTTTTAGGACATCATAAATTATTGGAATCGGAAAAAAAGAAAACTTTTGGAACATCATAAGTGGTATCCGAATCGGAAAAAATTAAACTTTTGTGGCATCATAAATGGTATTGGAATCGGAAAAATTATGCGACGAACGATTTTTCTGCAGCTTTTTTTTATTTGATTTTGTTTTAAATAAAATATTCCACTCTTGGTGTTAATCATAAAATAATTGCAAGCACACGAGTGTCGTACATTGTTATTACATATGTGTATGTTGTGGTTATGGAGCAAAAAATAAGGCTGAAATTACACAAAGAACAAGTAAATTTACTTAGAAGCCTAGAAAAATCATGGATGCCAATAGAAAAATGCGAGCATGAAAAATAATATGGTTAAGCTAAAAAATGAAAAAGAAAAGGACAAGATATTCCAATAAAAATAAAATAAATGTATAACTTAAAAATATTGCAGCATTAAGAATTGGTTATATAATGTTAAATTGAATTCAAAAAAAATTCAAAAAAAATTCTTAATGCTGAGATATTTTAAGTTATAAATTTATTATATTTTACTAGAATATCTTGTCCTTTTCCCATAAACAACATACACATATAATAAAACAATATACTGCACTCTTCTTCTTTCATTCTCTGTTTTTCACTTGTTACTTTTCTTTTTGCGAGAGCGGTGAACTAGTAGCAACACTAGTTGAGGAAGCGATGTGGTTGCTATGGAAACTAGTCATAAAAACGTTGCTCACCTCCTTACGAATTTTTACGATTTTGAACACCAGAAAAGTCATCATAACTTTTGTTTTACTGAACGAAAATTGAACATTTCTTTCCAGAATATAGCTGAGAAGGTGATCTATAAACTGTGATAATTGTTTAAAATTTCCTCAACGAATGAGTGAGCGGTGGGGCTTTAGAACAGTTTTAAATGATTAAAACGGACACTTAGCCATATATTCGAACCCGGTAGTGTTTGAATGAAAAATATTTATAGATTTTAAACTACAACGAAAAAGAAAATCTATAGATGAACTCGTATCAGTTTACTTGATACGTTTGAGAAAAAAATATGCACATTCAAAATATGTTTTTATGGTAATCGAGCAAAAACAATAACCCTAAATATTTACAGATTTATAAAGAATCGGAATCGCAATATGTATCAGAATCAGAAATCTACTACGGAATCAATAATTATGTCAGAATCGGAAAAATATTTGAATCATCCCACCCCCAATTTAAACTTTCAGATGGAATGACCATTTTTAATCTCGTTCTCAGCAAACAAGGCAATTTGCCAGTAAAAAAAAAAAAAAAAAATCTATGGGTTACTTTGATAAAGGCCAGATTTATTGTAACAGAGAGCGTATGAGCGCGTGGGAAAATATCAGCAGGAGCTGAATGATAGCTTACTTGCGAAGATATTATCAGCAGTAGCCGAAAAACGTACATATGCAAATTAGGAAGTGTCGGCGGGCTTACGTGACAAGATCAAAAGAAAAAAAAAA
Source organism: Euprymna scolopes (assembly GCF_053919585.1). Lineage (NCBI taxonomy): Eukaryota > Metazoa > Mollusca > Cephalopoda > Sepiida > Sepiolidae > Euprymna > Euprymna scolopes. Next base: position 25,874,429 of record NC_136523.1, read on the forward strand.
ACGACACCATGTGGTCGGGACAAGCAAAATCAACCTCGGAGAAGATGGACGTGTAAAATCAAAGGGGAGAAATGATTGGCTTGTACCAGCTAGATCTACAGCAGATGTGTTAACGGTTATATCTCATAGGATTAGTGAATCTCTCGACAAAGGCTTCCTTTCTAGAGCAATTGCTCTTGACATATAAAAGGCTTTCGATAAGGTATGGCATAAAGGCATACTTCACAAGATGTCCAGCTACGGTATAACTGGAAATATTTACTCAATTATTAAATCATTTTCTCTGATAGGCTCATAAGAGTAGTGGTTCATGGGCAAAAATCAGAGGCTCAGAGTACTAATCCTGGGCCCAACTCTCTGATCTACATCAATGATCTCCCAAAACACACACTTAGATCATTCGTCGACATCTATGCTGACGACACGACCATCTATGGAAACACTTCAAAGGTCATAAATGACAAAGTTCTCTCTGATTCTCTGCTCTGATCTTGAGCGCGTGGTACAGTGGGGGAAGAGGTAACTGGATACTTTTAATGTATCTAAAACGAAGCTCCTATCTTTACATCATCAACGCTCTGATCCCGATCTGGCATCAATTGAAATGGATGGCTCTCAGCTTGGGGAGGGTCCATGTTTTGACAAGCTTCTGGGTTTGACCTTTACTCCTGATCTGAAATGGAACACGTACATCAAATCCGCTCAGAAGGGACTTTGCGAGCCTGTCTATTATTTTTTAATCGTTATTTCCATGGCAAGTGCTCATCTGAGTTCCAATTTCTGGTCCCCCCTCGCTAATCTTTCACGAAAACAGCCGTCTAGCTGAAATCACTGTCAATAATTTTCCCCACTCTTTATCTGTGCCTAAATCAAAACGTCGATTCCATGAACAAAGCTTATTTTTTAGAACGCCTGTGGAACTATCTTCCGTTTGCCTGTTTCCCACCAGACTACAGATTGGATGTCTTCAAGTCTAACATAAACAAATTCCTGAGACACCGACCCCTTTAAGTAAGACATTTCATCAAATCTCCATTACTAGCGATTACTACGATATTATCCAATTGATTACTGTACACGCAATAATCCTTATGCCCGAGTGCCCCCCGGGCCTTGATAACTAGTGACTACTATGTAAAAACAAAAAATAAAGAAAAACGCAGCCAGATGGACGTGTGGATCCGTCGTGGGTACGAGAGACTTTTAAGCTGGTGTCAAGATGGCAGGGTTTTAGTTAATCTCATGGAAAACGAAATAAACAGTAAAAAACAAACAAACAAAAAATAAATCAAGAAGCAGACATTCTTTGGAAAGTAACGGCAATAAATTCCTTTTGTTAAAACAGAAAAAAAAAGAATCGGATTTTGTTTTTGTTTATTCCTTTGCGACGGTACAAGACTGCAAAGGGATCCAAGAGACACTCTTCAGACTTCTTACCTGCCGACTACTACTTTTTCAAGCATCTCGACAACTTTCTACGTGAGAAATGCTTTAAAAACCTAAGCGATATCCCAAAACCCTTCAGCGACTTCATCACCACCAGAACGGAAGATTTTTACGTTACTAAAATGAGTACATTTGTTTTGCGTTGACAAAAATTTATTGACTCTGAGCGTGCTTATTTCGATCAATAAATGTCTGTTTGAGCCGAAATATGTTAATCTGAATTTAAAAGTTGAAAACCGCAATAAGTTTCTTGGCAACCCGATATTATGTCTGTTTAAGATGTGACGTCACTTAATATGAAACACAACACCCACATTAGCGAGGCTGTTCGCTCATCACTATGAAAATGATTTCAATTAAAATATAAAAGATATTAAAGTATTTTTCTCTCTCAATAAGCAGGTCAGCGATGATTGTAGCTTTCAAATTCATCAAGCGTGAAAACGTTTATTCGCTTTTCCTCTTAAAAAGAAATTATTTATTGTTTC
>NC_136523.1:25878862-25881362 GCF_053919585.1 Euprymna scolopes
CTTCAAGACAAGGTGTTGATGGCAACGAAAAGTGTATTTCATTTTATGTTACAATTGTTTCAATGTCCAGTCGACAATTTCAAACATTATATCGTTTGAAAATTTTCAAAAACCAGCATTTCTTCAGACTTTATGAATAAAAAAAATGTTGACAATAGAGCATTTTGAAAAGAATGAAAAAGAAAGAAAAAAGGAAAAATTCCCTTAACAGGAAAAGCATGTGAGAAACATTTACCTTTGCGGTAACTACGGGAAAGCCCATTTAGATATTAATATATCACCTAATTTTCGTATCCTTATTTAAGAACCGAGTTATGAGAAGTTTCCCCATATATATATTACTCGATTGCTCTGTCTTGATCTTAGTCTTCCTCAATTTATATATATATATATATATATATATATATATATATATATATATATATATATTTACATAGGCATCACCACATTATCAAGGCCCAGAGGCCACTCAAGGATAAGGGTTAAAGAGTGTACAGTAGAAATTGGACAATATAGTAATCATTAGTAAGGAAAATTTGGTAAATTTGATAACTTATATGGAACGGCTCATCAAGAACTTATTTACTTTAGACTTGAACACAACCATATTGTAGTCAGCCGGAAAGCAGGAAAACGGAAGACAATTCCACAGGCGTGCAGTTCTAAGACAGAAGCTTTGTTCATGGAATCTACGTTTAGGTTTAGGCACAGATAAAGAGTGGGGGGATTATTGATAGTGTTTACAGCTAGACGAGTGTTTATTGTGAAAGTTTGGCGAGGGGGGACCATAGATTGAAGCTCAGTCGAACACTTTCCATGAAAGTACGATACATCAGAGACAAACTCGCAACATCTCTTCTGTGAGATAGAGGTTGCAAGGAGGAGAAAAGGACATCTCCTACGAGGCTACGAAGTCTATTTTGAACTCTATCAAGGCAGGACAAGTCCTTTCTAGCAGCTCCTGCCCAGATGTGGCAACAGTATTCCATCCTTAGACGTACCTGGCTCTTATATAGATAGAGAATAGCATCAGCAGTGAGATATTAACCGGATCGATAGAAAGATCCCACCATTTTTCCAGCGGCCTTGGCAACAGATTTGATGTACGTGTTCCATTTAAGATCAGGAGTAATGGTCAAGCCAAGAAGCTTGTCAAAACTTGAGGCCTCCTGAAGACGATAGCCATTCATTTCAATTGATGCCAAATGTGGATTAGAATGTTAATGATGTAAAGAGAGAAGCTTGGTTTTAGATGCATTAAAAGTAACCAGCCACTCCTTTCCCCATTGTACTACGTGCTCAAGATCAGAGGAGAGAGAATTGGAGAGAACTTGGTCGTTTACTGTCTTAGATGTGCTACCATAAATGGTAGTGTCGTCAGCATAAATGTCTACAAATGATGTAAGGATGTGATTTGGAAGATCATTAATGTAGATCAGGAAAAGAGTTGGGCCCAGGATGGACCCCTGAGGGACACCGGCATTAATACTGTGAGCTTCTGATTTTTGCCCCTCAACTACTACTCTTATGAACCTATCAGAAAGAAATGATTTAATAATTGAGAAGACTTTTCCAGCTATACCATAGCTAGCGATCTTATGAAGTAAACCTTTATGCCATACCCTATCAAAGGCTTTAGATATGTCAAGAGCAATTGCCCTAGAAAGATTGCCACCGTCGAGAGATTTGCTAATCCTATGCGGTATAACTGTAAGCACATCTGCTGTAGATCTAGCAGAACGGAAACCATATTGAGTGTCACTAAGAAGGTTATTTTTGTTGAGATGGTTGATTACTTCTGTATTTAACACAGATTCTAGCAACTTACTCATGACGCACAGGAGACTTATTGGCCTGTACTGAGAGGGGGGTGAGCGATCACCTGAATTCTTAAATACAGGTCATACTGATGGGATTTTCCAGGGAGATGGGAAACTATTCTCCTTAAGACAACGTTTAAACAGTTTTGTAAGTATGGGCGCTAGTTCAGGTTAAATTTTTTTGAGTACTATAATTGGAATACCGTCAGGGCCGGTTGCTTTACTGGAATCAAGGTTTTTGATTAGCTTAGCAACATCACGTACAGATATACGTATATCACATAGCGTGTTTTCTGATATAGGAGGAAATATTGGGGGTTGGCGGCCTTGGTCGCAAAGGGTAGAATTAGCTGCAAAGTTCTTGACAAAGAGTTTGGCTTTGTCTGATGCTGACGAGATTACCTCAGGTCCATTGATAATAGTTGGGATGGAGCACACGCTTCTGTTCAGGATTCTGTTTGCTATTTGCCAAAACTGGTGGGAACCAAGCCGCTGCTCAGCTACTTTGGACTTAACAGATTGAGCATACAACTCTCTTGCGTTCCTTATTACTTTCTTACAATGGTTGCTGGCAGTCCTGAAAACGGCTTTAGTTTCCATACATCTATTACGTTGGAAGCAGTGGAAAAAGTGATTTCTGTGCGCAATGGCAGCAGCACATTCTGGAGAGAACCATGGCT
>NC_136523.1:25886362-25918862 GCF_053919585.1 Euprymna scolopes
GTAGCCCCCTACACCAAAGTGGCAATGTGCCTTGTTTGGGGTGAAACTGTAATAATAATAATAAAAAAAGTTATTGATTGGTGCATTCGTACACATCTTCCGCATCTGTAGTTCCTCACGAATAATTGTGTGTACAGTTCTGTGACTGACAAAAAACTGTGCACTTATTTTCTCTATAAACACACGACGGCCATTATCCATAAAATTCTTTATTTTGCCAATCAACTCTTCCTTACTCCACACCTTTCATCCCCCTCACGGATTCCTTGCCTTTCTTGAGTCTCTTATGTCACTCAAAAGCTTACGCTCGATTCATGCAAGATTGTTCAACAGCTGTCTTAATCATTCCATAAGTTTCTGTTGCATTGTTTATCAAAGCTGAAACCAGAATTTTATTGTATATAATTCTTATAAAGTGTCATCACGTCCAGATTGCATTTTTGAAATTCACCCACTGTGACAATCGGGCTTTAGTAAGGTGTATTCCAATTCCTGCTGTAGCTGTTCATTTAAACCTTAATTCATATAAATTGGTCAGTCATCTCACAAGATTTGTAGCAATAATATCCTCAATTTTCAAGAGTCTATTAAAATTATTAATGCCTGTAAAAGAAAACCTCTGGAAATTATTGAAGGCAGCTTGCATATAAATACTGGACGACAAGGAATTAATGGGGAGTCTAGAGTGCTCTTGTTAATACATTTTTCGATCCTTTCCCGTAATCGGTTTCTCTTGTCACCTTTTAACTAGGGTTATAACAAAAAGGCAATTAAAAGAATCGCTTTTGGCATCGGAAAATATGCTAAAAGTTGTTTGATTCTAGTACCGATTGATAAACCCCCAAATGTTCCGATTTTTCGATTCGCGACCTCGATTTCAATCAATCGTCCCAACGCTGATAACAAAACGGGAGCTCAGTCGAGCACAGTGTAAATAACGATAAACAAGTCTTTTTTTATTGGATGGAGGGCTGGTATATAGAAGAGAAGTAATTAGTTTCGGGATCTATTAAAGAATAATGTCAAAGTTACAATTTAAAAAAAGACAATTAAAAGAATCGTTTTTGGCATCGAAAAATAAGCACAAAAAGTTTTTCGATTCTGATAGGGATTCTGATACTCAAAAGTTTCCGATTTTTCCTATTCCCGATTCAGATTAATCGTCCGAGAAATAATAAGAACTGGAGCTCAATCGAGCCCATTGTGAATAACGATAACATGTTTTTTTCTGCAATAATGCTGACACAGAGAACAGAGTCGATTATTTTTCACAAGATTCCGACACTAATTCTCAAATAAAATTTAATAAAACGTATTGTGAGAGAGTTTTTTTTTTTACCTAAGTTTGTTTGCATATTAAAACGCTTAAGGGTCGTGGACACGGTCCATTGGTTTGACACGGATTCTGCATTATTAGTTCCCTGCCTTCAAAAGGAAGAAAATTGTTCCGGATATCTGCAGTTCGAAAATATCTTCGGAATCTCTTTAATGATTCGACTTCATAATTTGCTGGGAGGTGTCGTCTTTGTCTCGGGCTTTTATGCATTGTTTTTCCAGATGTGTTATGGCTTTTTCTATGAGAGCTATTATCGTCTAGTCGATAGTTCATAAATTTGAATCTTATTTAGAAGCAGGAAAAAAAAGTGACCCGTTGGGTAACCCATTGAGATCATTTAGTTTAGTTGAATCGCGAAAAAAATGACTTTGCATAGGCAGTTAAATAAAACAAAGTAGAAAAGAAAAGAGAGATTTGCGTGTTTGCATTTGTTTTTATATGACAAGCTTTTATTCAACAATTATGGTTTAAATTGTATTAATACAAGAAGCAATATTTCGTTTATTAATGGAAATATTGACTCTTACATATCGTCAGATATATTATTAATATCATTATAATATTTAACCTTTATTTAAATCGTATGCGATGTATATATATATATATATATATATATATATATATATATATATATATATATATATATAGTGGAAATGGTAATTAATAAAAACCGAAGAAAGTGCTCAATACTGTTGTAGAGCAAATATGCGTTTTATTTTTTATTACCGTATCTTTCTGTAAAGTTACATTATTGTTTCAGCTACCCGGCCGTTTTTTGGCCATCTGTAGCTTCCTCGGACTTTTACAGACACAGAGCACCCTGTATATATATATATATATATATATATATATATATATATATATATATATATATATATATATATATATATACACGTGTGTGTATATATATATATATACACGTGTGTGTGTGTATGTATATATATATATATATATATAAAGGGTGCCCACAAAGTCTGGCTACATAATCTACAGGATGCTTCCACAAAGTCTGACTACATTATGTAGCCAGACTTTGTGGACACTGCATATATATAGTAAGTTATAAAATATATATGGCAATTAAGCAACACAGAATATTCCGCATTTCATCCACGGTAGGATTATGTAAATTGCTGATAGTAAATACAAACCTCCTTCTACATATATTTATGCATGTGTATATATATATATATTTGTTTAAAAAACTGTATTCCAAACATCTCTGTCAGTTTTTGGTCTACCGACATGAAACTTAATATATAGGATATTCGAACCTATACGAAATTTAACATTGGCGTTTTTGCCAGGTAAAATCAGTGGGAAAGTGTGAAAATTAAAAAAAGGAATTTGGAAGATGAATCTAGAACGACGCCGTTACAAATATGCATGCGTAACGTAATAGCCATTGGTTCACGTTTTAATTTTAGCCTTGCAGCAAACATATCTTCATAGGTCAAGCATTATATACTGAGTCCCGTATAATATGCCAATAGATACGGAATCTGCAATGCGAGGTGTCCTGCTAACACACACACACACACACACACACATATATATATATATATATATATATATATATATATATATATATATATATATATATATATATATACTAGCAAAAGAACCCGTCGTTGATTGGGTTTAAAAACAGCCTACAGAAAATGGACTCTGATTTATGAAAGTATGATAGGTTATGAAAAGGAAGGGTTGTTAATTTGGGTTTAATTTGGGAGTATAAAAACCAAAGTAAAATATGATGAAAGTAAAAATAAAATAGATAAACCCCATAATTTATTATACCATACCTGTTCACACTGAAACACTTATCACAATATTCTGTGGATCTATATTAAAAAACCTTGTTAAACTTTCTGACATATTTGCATTCTATGGAGGTCAGGTGCGAACGAAGACCCCATAATTTTATTATACCATATTTTTTCAAACTGAAACATAATTATCAAAGTATACTTACGCAGATAGATATGAAAAGTCTTTATTAAAGTGTGTGCCTATTTCATTTCTATGGAGGTAAGGCGAGAACGCAGACCCCACAATTTTATTATACCATCCCTATTTAAGTTAAAACACACGTATCAAAGTATTGTTATGTACATCTATATCAAAAACACTTGTAAACGTTTTTTTTGTTTAATTTAATTTTTTTATTTCTATACTTTGTTGACCAGGCGCGAACGCAGACCTTACAACTTTAATGAACCACCGTTCTGCCAGATCAAACATACCCATTCCTGTGTCTCGATATATCTTCTATCATTATATGTAATCAGTTTTTTTAAGATAGCCAATCATATAGGAGCTTATTCGTGACCAGACACACACAGACACATTCAGCTTTATATATATATATATATATATATATATATATATATATATATATATATATATATATATATATATATATATACTGGCAAAAACCAAAAACAATATTTGTATTTTTTCGTATATTACAATTGTTTCGACATAAATCCGGCAATTTAAATTTTATATCATTTAAAAAGTTTCGTCGATACAGCTCATCGGATATGTTTGAAAAAAAAACCCAACAAAATTTGTACGTGTGAAGTGTGTACGCATGCGCAGAAATGTGCAGTTATTGTACCTATTTACTATGCCTCCCCACGGGACAGAGTTAGACACCAGGGTCGTTTTTTAACGTGGAGAAAAGGTACAAAAATAAAAATTGTCTCAGTCGTGAAGGATTTCTTCTCCACCGAAAGAGAACAAGAAATAGAAGTGCAGCATATGAAGAACAGATACTACACTTTGATCTTGTCCCGAAGGCCAAGAACCCGCAACCTCCCCATTTTAAGAACGGCTGTCGGAATAGACAGCTGCAACCTCCCCATGTTAAGAATGGCTGTCGGAATAGACACCCCAACCTTCCCATGTTAAGAACAGCTATCGGAATAGATACCCCCCAACCTCCTCATGTTAAGAACGGCTAATTTTAACAAAAAAGAAAAAAAAATCGTTTTCTTTTTTGCTTGTTTAGAAATATATATATATATATATATATATATATATATATATATATATATATATATATATATATATATATATATAAGAAATTTATTACTGTGAGTCCAGAATGAATTTACATACTGTTTGTTGAAAGATATCCTTAAAAGATGAGGAAATATCCGACCAGCTTCGTCAGAATTCATAGATGGACTGAGTTAAAATACCAAATTAGAATGGAAAAAATCGTAGCAGATGAAGGGGAGTTAGACAAGAAGGGGGGAGGTAGAGGACGTTGGAATTTACAGTAGTAGGAGTGTATATAATGAGAAGGGGGTTATTATTAAATATTAATTATGTATTTACGTTTATAGACATTGTTCTGGTTTATAACGGCTTTAGTTTAAGTAGCAGTTAGCAGTTAATTTAACAAAATAAACCTGTAACGTATAATTCCTTAACTTGTCCTCTTATTTTTCCTTCCCTCTTTCTTTCAACTACAGCGTCCGATAATTCAATATATATATATATATATATATATATATATATATATATATATATATATATATATATATATATATATATATATATATATATATGATGAATATAATGGAAATAGTATTCCGACAAAATAGAGAAATAAGGAACAAAACGTATTATGTGTTCATGAACGTTTCGTCTTTATTTCATCCAGAGGAAGTCTCGAAAAAAATACAAAACGTTGATTAACACATAACACGGTTTGTTTCTTTTTATTTTTTCCCTCTCTCTCTCTCTCTCTCTCTCTCTCTCTCTCTCTCTCTATATATATATATATATATATATATATATATATATATACACGTATATATGGGTGGCATATTTGTGTGTGTGCGCTATGACTAGTGCCAAAATACTAAGTGTTGTTCAGACTTACCCAAGAAGGATGCGCTGATAACGAAATAGAATTGATTACTTCGTACCAAAATGACATTAAAAAATAATAAATAAACAAAAAAAATATCAAAGAACACATATTTCACCCGTGACCTACGTGTCAAGAAATTCCCCTAAAAAAATGCTAGAAATAACAAACTCACAACGACACTCATAATCTCTTATAAGCAGCGATTCATGCCCGTGCACCAAATGGCCAAACTTGTAATATATTGCAGAAATGACGACAGCAGAAAACAAACTTAAATCATTACAGACAGGAACTCTCGGAAAGTGTAGACCTTCACCAACTACCCCTATCCTGAAAGAGGTATCTGATAAAAATTGTTAAATGCAATGTTGAATATTATATTCAAACGATTTACTCTGGATCTCGGAAGAATGCATTTTGCTAATATGATTCAATATTCAGGTAAAGTCCAAACACACACACACACACACACACATACACACACACACACACACACACACAAACACACACACATGCACACAAACGCGCGTGCATATATAGGAACACACACTTGCTAAATGTACTCACTGAAATCGGGCAATATATATATATATATATTCACTTTACGTAAATCCTGTTCTTGAAAACATTAATATCTACTCCTTGGAGAAGACAATCATAATCACAAAAAAAAGTCTATTGACACACACACACACACACACACACACACACACACACACACACACACACACACACACACACACACACACACGCACGCACGCACGCGCGCACGCATATAAAGGGAGGTGGTGTTTGACCAGTACTGCTGCTGTGCCATTATTTAATGTACTGTTTTGTTTTTACATCTTCGGAGCAATGTTTCATGTGAAACAACTGATGATCCATAAAACTACGGAGTTTGAGAAAGCAGGTTTGTTCAGCGATTGTAAGAGATTAAATTACTGGCAAAATAATTTCCAACGAAGGACTACAAATTATTTTTTTATAAAAAAATTATAGATTGCAAGGTTAAAAAGGCAAAAAAATTATATATATATATATATATATATATATATATATATATAGAGAGAGAGAGAGAGAGAGAGAGAGAGACAGACAGAGAGACAGAGAGAGAGAGACAGAGAGAGAGAGAGAGAGATGGAATACTGCTGCCATATCTGGGCAAGAGCTGCTAAAAACAGCCTATCCTGACTTGACAGAGTACAAAATAGACTTCGTGCTTAATTGGGTGTGCTTTTTCTGTACCCTGCAACCTCTCTCCCACAGAAGAGACTTTGCGAGCCTATCATTGTTCTATCGTTATTTCCATGGCAGGTGCTCGTCTGAGCTCCAATCTCTGGTCCCCCCTTGCCAATCTTTCACGGAAAACACCCGTCTAGCTGAATCCACTATGAAAATTTTCCCCCACTCTTTATTGTGCCTAAATCAAGATGTGGATTCCATGAACAAAGCTTCTTTCTTGGAACTGCACGCCTGTGGAACTCTGTTCCGTCTGCCTGCTTCCCATCTGACTACAACTTGGCTGTCTTCAAGTCCAACTTCATTAAATCTCCACACTAACGTACTGTACTTGCAATAACCCTTATCCCTGAGTGGCTTCCGGGACTTGATAAGTGGTGACCACCGTGTAAAAAAAAAGACCCATAGAGAGATAGATAGATAGATAGATAGATAGAGAGAGAGAGAGAGAGAAAGACAGAGAGAGAGAGAAATATGAACTTTTCAAAAGAAAAACAACTTTCCTGGATAAAAAAGCTCTACCAGATTAAGAAGAACAAGTTATAAGAAAAAATTAAAGTTACATAAAAACGTTATTATATTATTCTGCCAATAAGTTTCCATTTCTAATCTGAAATGTATTATGAATCGGTGTTGTCCATTGTATTAGTTTAATTTCGTCTTGAGTTATATTAGTTAATTTTCGTGCCATTAATATATATCACCTATCCTACTTAATAAATCTCTATTAATGGCACGAAAATTAACTAATATAACTCAAGACGAAATTAAACTAATACTTATAGCTAGAGAGTCTTTAATAACATTTGTAAATAAATATTGGACAAGGAAAAATACCCCTAACCACTTCAACATTTTAATGGGATCGACGGATTCGACTCAGGTCACTGATCTAGTTGGCCTTTTCCTTTTAAATGAAATACATTGTATACTCCATAAACAATTCAAACTTGAAGGAGGGCTATATAGAGATGATGCACTTTTCATAACTAATTCTACTAATAAAAATTATGAAAAAGCAATTAAAGCTCTACATAAATTATTTAAAAATTATGGACTTAGTATAAAAAACGACCCTAATAAAAAAATTGTTAATTTCTTAGACATAACCTTAAATCTTGAGAATTCTACCTTTGAACCCTATCATAAACCTAACCAATCACTACTATATGTCCACAATCAATCAAACCACCCTAAATCAATATCAAAATCAATAGTTCCCAATATCGCTTTAAGAATTTCTAGACTGTCTTCTACTAAATCCATATTTACCAAAAATGAAAAATACTATAATGAGGCCCTTAAAAACTCTGGATATAATTCACAAATTAAATTCATAAATGAATATAATAGAAACATAAACTGCATTGAAAATAAACCTATTAAGAGCGTAATAACATATAATATGGCAATGTCTTCCCGTATACGAGTTAAGAAAAATAACCAAGAGACAAAAAAAGATAAAACCAAACCACAAATATTAGATAATGATACAAATAAACAACAAACCAAAACCCGTAAACGTAAGAATAGACACAAGGAGATCCTATGGTTCAACCCCCCCATATTCCAAAAACCTAGAAACAAACATAGCCAGAGAATTTTTAAAAAATATTAGATAAGAACTTTAAAGCCCCCCATAGATATAATAAAATTTTCAATAAGAACACAATAAAGTCTCTTACTCTACTATGCCTAACCTTCATCAGAAAATAATTAGCTCTAATAATAAGAAAATTAATAAACTACAAAATACAACTATACAAAATACATCGGACTGTAACTGTAGAAGAAAAAATAAATGTCCCCTACAAGGCTCATGTAAAATTAAAAATGTTATCTATAGCTGCACAGTATCAAAAACTCCAAATCTACATGAACCTATTAACAGCCATAACTCAACTACCAGATTAAATAATAACACCAACTTAAACCAATCTACCGATCAATTACTAATCAACCCACCATATAATACTCCAACAATAGACCTAACGGGAAATAATCACAACAAGCAAGAGGTAATATATTTTGGTTCCACATCTGGCCTAATAAAACATAGAATTTCAACGCACAAACATTCTTTTAAAAATAACTCTCTGTCAAACCAAACTACTCTATCCAACTATATTTGGCAACTAAAAAACAGCAATATTTCTTTCAACTTAAAATGGCAAATAATTGAGACTTGCAAATCATATAAACCAGGAGATAAATTTTGTGCACTATGTACAAAAGAGACCCTAAAAATTTTAAAATATGAAGATATAAAAAGTACAACCAAACTATTAAATTCAAGACAGGAGCTTATGACATGTAGTCATAAACGTTGGTTTAAATTTAATAAATATAAACCACCTTAAATCATTAAAAATTACTTATTAGTAAAAATAGATTACAATTATTATTTTTTTTTTAATAAATTAAGACTAATTACCTCCCTTACACCTGTCAAATAAATAATAAATAAATTCAAGGGAACATGACAATTATCTCCCCTTAAAACATGTAATAACAATATTCTCTATATATAAACCGTAGCGTCTTTAAATAAAAAATACGCTAACGGAAATAATTTACTGCACGAGCGTCCCCCTTTTTAAAATTCATCATTCAATAAGATAAAAAGCTATAGCAAACATCTAAATGACTACTTTAACCACAGTTCCTGATTTCAAAAAAAGAAAAATTAAAAGGTAAATATCTCTATATATTTTTAAAGCAAATTTATTATGTAAATTCAAAAATATATATTTTTCTCTACTTATTTCTATCTCTAACCCATATTAATTTTCTTATAAATTTTAAATCCAGACCTTTTATTTCAATTTTTCAGATTCATCTACCTTACTTTTAATGCTTGGTTTATTTATGGTGTCTTTTAAATTCAATAAAAACCCTCCAAAATTTGCTGATGAGGGGACCTTGCTTACCAAAAAACTATATATAATTATTCTACATAACTTGATGTATACCACAATAAAAAGCATTGTTTTCCGAAACGATCGTACAGATAATTGATTTTGTTGTTGTTCCTTCTTATGAAACGGATTTTTAATTTAATTAAAATTTGATTTTTAAATTTTAAATTATAAATCACATTACTTAATATATATATATATATATATATATATATATATATATATATATATATATATATATAAATCCTGAAAATCCTATCATAAGTTTTTCGCTTGGTTAGCATTGCTGGATGGCATCGTTATTTCGAGTTAAAACTCCTACTTGTGAGACATCGGCTTGGGGTTATTTGCTGGTTGGATGACCGCGTCCCTTGTTGAGACGAAGTAGGTTCATTTCACAGTCGGATTTCGGCACGGTTTGTTTGATCTGTGTTGGTTAATAGAAATTCTTGTGTGCATGGCGTTTGCTCAGTTGGTAGAGTGTTTGCCTTGCATGCAAGAGGCTTGTGTTTCGAATCCTGAGTTCGGATGTGTCCAACTGATGAGCCCAAATGAGGGCGAAACTCGAGTCTTGGACTTCCGGTTCTTTGACTGTCATGGCTCTTGTAGGCTGCGACGTTGTTTGGCTGTGGAATTTATTATATATATATATATATATATATATATATATATATGTGTGTGTGTGTGTGTGTGTGTGTATAAAGATGAGATTTCCAAATGAAATAAAGCTTTCTTACATTATCATTCATTTTAACCCCAACATTGATCCCTTAACATTTATTGTTTTTACCTCGAATAAAAATATAATGTTCGACCCATGTCCAAGTTACCTAAATCTTAAATATCAAGTGTTTAGACCCTAATTTGGCGGAGGAGTTTGGTAGAGTATGCAAATGTCAAATCTTCCAACTTTGACCTCTTGGTCGCAAAATTTTAGCTCCTATACTGATTAAAATGCTTGCTGAATGTCTGAATACCCGTAATGTATATTTTTAAATGTTTAAACCAAAAATTGGCTGAGTAGTTTGCTAGAAACTACAAAGGTTAAATCTCTTGAACTTTGACCCCTTGACAGCTAATATTTTCGACCGAAACCGGTGAAAAAAGCTTGCCTTAACTGAAAATAACCTTTCTTTAAATTTTCAAATGTTTAGACCAGAAATTGGCTGATTAAGTTGGTGGGGACCGCAAAGGTATTTCTTTTTTAAACTTCGACCCAAATATTAACCCCTTAACATTCATTGTTTTAGTCTCCAATAAAATTTAAAGTTTGACCCATGTCCAAGTAACCTAAATTTACAATTTCAATGTTTGGACCTAAAATTAACAGAGGAGTTATGTCAACTTTTGAGTCTGTAGATCGAATATTGACAGAGTACTTTGATAGGGAAACCTACAGACACAAACACACATACAGAGATAATTTCACATCTTGTAAATATACTAGAAGTGCAGCCCCTCTTTGATTGAGCCCTATGTACTGGTAATAACTTCATATGCATATGTATATCTATAATAAAAGGTTTGTACTCATGTCTAGGTGTCCTACGTCTACAATATCAAAAATTGGCGGAGGAGTTTGGTAGAGTTTTCAAAGCTCAAATCGTTGAACTTTTACACCTTGACAGCCAAATTTCTGACCAAAAACCGATTAAAAATATTTTCCAAAATCTCAATATCCCTTATGTCAAATCTCGAGTCTGTAGACCGAAAATTGACAGAGTTATTTGTTAGGGAAACGTACACAGACAGACAGACAGACATACATACATTTTCACTTTATATATATATATATATATATATATATATATATATATATATATATATATATATATACAGTATTTACAAATGGTTATATCATTGATTTAATTAACATTTAATTAGGTTTGATGTCAACATAAGAGTGATAGGAATGTCTTCAATAATTTCAAAACTTTTTATACGAGCATTTAAAATTGTAAGAGATTCTTGAAAATTCAATGTACCATTGCTATACATCTTATAAGATGACTGACTTATTTTTATAATTTCAGGTTCAAATGAATAGCTACATCACGAATTGGAATACACCCTACTAAAGCCTGATTGTCACAGCTGGTGAATTTCAAAGATGCATTTAAGACGTGAGGACATTTTAGAAAAACGATATGCAATAAAATTCTGTTTTAAACTTTGAAAAGAAAATACACAAAAACGTAGTGAATGATTCAGGCTGGTGTTGGATCAGTTTGTGAGTGGCATAAGAGATTCAAGGAAGATAGAGAGTCTTTGGGGAATGATAAGAGGCGTGAGAGGAGTAAGGAAGTTAGAACACTAGAGTTGATTGGCCAAATAAAGAATTTCATGAATAAAGACTATCGTGTGTCTATAGAGATAATAAGTACACAGTTTGATGTCAGTGGGGAAAACGTGCACACAATTATTCGTGAGGAATTGAAGATGCGGAAGATTAGCGCGAATGCACCGGTTCACAACTCCATCCTTTTTCACAGACTATTCGACCAAGATGTGCACAAAGACAGTTGCTGACCCGCTCTGTAGTTCAGATTTTACTCCTTGTGCCTGTTGATTATTACCTAAGCTCAAGGTAACATTTAAAGGCTGCCGTTATGAGACAATTGAGGAGATGAAAGAAGCTGTGGCGAGGGTAATTGACACGCTGACAGAATAGGACTTCGGCGGAGCCTTGTAGAAGATGTTGGACGGTACAAGTGTATTGCAGCCGGAGAAGATTACTTCGAAGTGAGTGGAATTTCTAGTGTATACTATCAATAAACGTGTCCATACAAAAAAAATCTGGAAACTTATTAACGCACCTCATAATTTTCAGTAGTCCACAGAATCCAAGTAATTTCAATAACGAATTCTTATTTCAAAATCACAATTTATATTTTGATATTTCAAGTGGTTATTGAGACTCTGCTTTGCCTCTAAAATACCATTTCCTTTTCGTGTTAACTTGGCAGGTTTTGCACTACCTTTAAGTAGAAAAGAACACGTTAAAATAAGTTAAAACAAAATAATTATACCGGTAGGTTGAGAAGTAGCTTAGCTTGCATTTGGTAACATTTATTTGTCATTTATTTTTTACCCCGTTTTTTTTCTTTTGTCGGCTACTCCAATAAATGCTTTGAGAAATTATTTCTTTTCCTGAATTTTAAGTGATGAAAGGTCAATTCAATTCACTGATTACACGGACAATGTATTCATTGGTTAAAATAATAAAATATGAATACATATGAATATATATATTATACACGTTTGGAAACCAAATCATCGCGCAATTTTATAATATTGGATAAACAATATTTATTGTTTAAAATGAATATATTTCGAAGCAATATTTCATCTTTAGCATCTTCGAAATATATTCATTTTAGACAATAAATATTGTCTCTCCACATAACATTCCGCCATGAGTTGGCTTTCAAACGTATATAATACATACGTGTACATTTTAAACTTTAATCAACGCTTCTAACACGGAATCTAAATCCTAACAGAGAAACGTGTATCCAACGATATTCCGACGTTTCAACATAACACCGTTAAGTACAACAGTGCGAACTTTCTTTTAATAACTTTTTAATCAAACTCATCACCATGGTAAGAAAGAAAGTAAGAAAAAATTCTGAAGATGAAGTATTGCTTCGAAATATATTCATTTTAAACAACAAATATTATTTATCCACATATAATTACGTTAAGATTTGGCTTTCAAACGTATATAATACGTTATCATTGAAAACTTTTCTCAACGCTTCTTACACGGAATCTCAATCCTAACTGAAAAACGCGTATCCAACGACATTCCGACCTTTCAAAATAACACCGTTAAGTACAACAGTGCGGAAATTCTTTTAATAACTTTCTTATCAAACTCAATACAATGGTAAGAAAGAAAGAAAGAAAGAAAGAAAAAAGGAAGAAAGTGTAAAAAAAAATCTGAAGATGAAGTATTGCTTCGAAAAATATTCATTTAAACAATATTGTTTATCCACATTTCATTGCATCATAATTTAGTTTTCAATCGTATATAATACATACGTATTTGAAATTTTAATTGACGCTTCTAACACGGAATCTACAACGTTAAATGAAAACAATTATTTATTAATTAATCATGTACCTCTACAGGGTCACCATTCGCCCATTTATGGAGTATTGGACTATCAAAATATCAATTTTCTCTAAATATTCACACTCTTAAACTCAGATGATCAGGGATTGGAGTTCCTTGCCATGTCTACATTGTTGTTCTTCCGAAAGGGGCTTATCTTACTCTCCTCATACACGACACGACCCTGACTGATTTGTATTTACTGTTCTCTCTGATCTGACTGACACTCTGAATATATTATAAATTATCTTTCTTTGTCACGTTAAAACGTGCTTCAGCAACGTGAATTTTTTCTCCCGTGGATTTGCATACACATATGTCCAACACGATTTCCTAAATTAAATATTTCAATCTCATAATATTAACATAATTAATATATTTAGTTATTTCTCAACACCATGTACAATTGCTGCACATTCCTAAAATCGTATCGAAATAGCATTCACTTTTAACTGGTCAAGGTAGGAGCAACCCTACATACTATCCCCTCCCCCTTCCCCCACTCTCCCCTTCCCCGTCACTCCACATTAAAAACAACCTTGTCATATGTTGCTTACGTGGAGAAGCAAATAAATACCTATCCCCTCTCCTGGGCCTTCTGGGTCGGGATCAAAGTGTAGTACCTGTTCTCGCAGATACTGCAAGGAAATACCATATGTGAGAGCGACCCCACGTATAAGACCTTGGTCAATGTAGGGGAAACCCTTCATACCAATTGTCACTATTCAGCTCCCGTACTCCCCGGGGAGTCGGTTCCCATTTCCCCTTCACTCCTCACATTAAAAATCGGCATTGTGCCTAATTTGCTCGGTGGGGGAGCAAATAAATATCCTGTTTTCGCAGATGTTGCACTTTGAGACCATTGCCCTTGTTACAATTGGTTATTGGTCCATGTTTTAATCCTATTTACGTTTTTCTTTAATTAATTCCCCTTCCATATATAACAAAAGGTTCTGAGAATACCTTACAAGATTAGAATATTTTTTCGTCTTTAACTGATAGGTAATCGTTTATTAAGATCCTACGTCAATTATGTTCTTGGACGATTATCTTCGCGACAAGACGTTTAAAAATAGTTTGTTTTACTGTGTTTCCACTCCAAACATGTAACAGAGCTACTCTGATACGGGGGACAACTATCTAGGACATCATTTGTAAGATTACTAAATAGGGAGCTGAGCAGCAAGATGTCTGTTCACCTTATAGTTGAACTTTTGCATGTCAGTACAATCAGGAAAGCAGGATCCCGGAAGGGAATTCTAAAGTCTAGCAGTCCTAAGGAATAAACTATTAGGGATTTCTACTGGGTAGGGGTGAGATTTTGCTGCTTGTCGAGTTTGTCAGGTGTATTTCCGTTGAGGGAGCACAAGAGTTTGTAGTTCGTCGGAGCATCAACCATTAAAATACTTGTAAAACAGACAGAGGGATGCAATATTTCGTATATGGGACAGCGGCTGAAGCCTTGCTGATACTGCAGGACCTTTTAGGCTGGCCACTGTCTTTTAAACTATGCCTAAGGGGGAGACTCTAGTAGCCGATGCATCGACTCGAATGCGGCAACAATACTCCATACATGGGCAAGTAATGGCCTTATAGAATACAAGATACTCTCAACTGTTAGTAATTTATATTACGAAAATATGTGCATATAATCATAGATTTTAGAGGTGCATTCACACATTTAAAATTGTCGTAGAATTGTGAAATGTCAGTATCTTCTAGCTGTACATCTTGTGAGATAACTGATCAACATTTATGATGATAGGTTCGAACGAACAGCTACAGTAGGAATTGGAATACACCCTACTAAAGTCTGCTTATCACAGTTTGTGAATTTCAAATAGGCAATCTGGTCGTACGGACACTTTAGAAGAACCACGTGGAATAAAATTCTGTTTTAAACTTGGGAAAATGACACAGAAATGTATGAAATACTCCAGACTGCTTTTTGAACCATCTTGCAATTTTTGAGTAGCATAAGAGATTCAAGGACGGTAGGGAGTTTGCGAGGGATGGGGACAGATGCGGGAAGAGTGAGAAAGTCAGAACACCAGAGTTGATTGGTCAAATAAATGTGCTTATGCGTTTACTGAGAAAAGCACATAGTTTGATGGCAGTGTGGCACTGTGGACACAATTATTCGTGAAGAACATAAGACGAGGAAGATTTGCGCGCAGTTTTCTCCAAGGATGAAGCCCAGAACTCTATCGTTGTCGCAGACTATTAGACCAAGACGGTTCCCCACTTTCCCTATAGTCCACAATAGTTGTGGACTGGTGCATTGTTTTAATGGAAATGCCACTAACCTGATTTAAAGAGTACTGGCCTCTTCCGACAGAACCCCTTCTTGAGCCCCCTTAAAACCTTAAATTATGCCCGTCATAACAACGTTTTTCTTTCTGATATTCTCTGACCATCTTTGGGATAAACTTCGCGAAAATCTTCCGAATCTTGACAAACTATTATTATTTAATCTGCTTCGTGCCGCCCTGCAACCTGCGACTCGGAGGGGATGCACTTTGAAAATAATGAAGACAGACTATCAGATACATGCATAGGCAAAGTTTTATAAATGACAGTCAGACAGACAAATACATAGATTGATAGATAGATAGACAGACAGACAAATAGATAGGTAGATCGATGGATAGATAGATAGATAGATAGATACTTGCAATTTTTATTTTACATATATATATATATATATATATATGCGTGTGTGCGTTTGTTTGTTGATGTGCGTGTATTGGTGTGGGTGTGGGTGTTAGTGGGAGTGTGTGTTGGTGTGTGTGTATATTAATTACATATTCATCTTTATTTAAGCTAAGATACGTATACATACATATATATATATATATATATATATATATATATATATATATATATATATATATCCCTACATGTTTATATATATATGGGTGTGTGTGTGTGTGTAAACGTGTGTTTGTATTGTGTTTGTGAATTATGAATAACTCTTTTTCGTTATAAAACGTAAAATCAAAAATCGAAAAAAAGAATCGAGCACAGTAATCAAATGTATCGGAAACAATAATAATTAACACGGAAGACGAAATATTTTAAATATTTACAAAATTTTTTAAAGGTTCGCTTGTACTAATTGTCAATTCATAGTGTTTCTGTTGTTGTCCTTCATTGGTGATCGATTCATTTAATGAGCCGCTTTGATGCCGTTAATTAATAGTTATTTGATCATTTAATTAACATAAAAAGGAACTAAAAAGAAAACGAAACAAATAAAAAAATAAATAAAAGGAATAATATTTGGAAAGAGGATGCCTTTCCGATCTGATGTTAAGGTTGTTCGAACTGCGTTCTTAACACGAAAGAGTTACCTTTTCATATTGCCTTCATTTACATTCAAATTGTTTACCATTTAAGACATTATCTGATCTGAAATGGAACACATACATCAAATCCGTTGCCAAGGTCGCTGGGAAAATGGTGGGATCCTTTTATCGATCCAGCAGATATATCACTGCTAATGCAATTCTCTACCTATATAAGAGCCAGGTACGTCCAACAATGGAATACTGCTGCCACATCTGGGCAGGAGCTGCTAGAAAGGATTTATCCTACCTTGATAGAGTTCAAAATAGACTTCGGAGCTTAGTCGGGGATGCCCTTTCCTCTTCCCTGCAACCTCTTTCTCACAGAAAAGATATTCCGAGTCTGTCTCTCCTTTATCGTTATTTTCATGGCAAGTGCTCGTCTGAGCTCCAATCTATGCTCAACCCCCCCCATCGCCAAACTTTCACGAGAAACACTCGTCTAGCTGAAAATGCTATCAATAATTTCCCGCACTCTTTATCTGTACCTAAACCTAAACGTAGATTTCATGAACAAAGTTTCTTTCTTAGAACTGCACACCTGTGGAACTGTCTTCCGTTTGCTTGCCTTCCAGATGACTACAATATTGTTGTTTTCAAGTCCAACATAAACAAGTTCTTGATGAGCCGTTCCACTTAAGTTAACAAATTTACCGGATTTCTATTACTAACGATTACTATATTGTCCAATTGACTATTGTACACTCTTTAACTCTTATCCTCGAGTGGCCTCTGTGCCATTGATAAGTGGTAATGCCTATGGAATAAATAAATAAATAAATATTATTTTTTTGTGTCTATTAAAATAAAATCTTAATCTTTTTTTAACCGGCGATTAACCTGAGGTTTAGGTCATCAAGCGGGCGGAAATCACCAGCATCGATGCCATATTGCTGAAGTCACAGCTACGCTGGAGGATAGTCCTATATGGCGAACTCCCTACTGGCCGTCATGACAGAAGGGCAGCAAAGAAAAGATATAAAGACTCTCTGAAGAAGTCCCTCGGTGACTGCCACATTGACCACCTCCAGTGGTTTGCTCTCGCTGCTGACCGTGTTACCTGGTGACGTACTGTCCACCAGGCTGTTGCCTCTTTTGAGATCTCCCGCACAGAGAATCTGTGGGAGAAGCGCTGCAGGACGAAGATTCGGGAAGCCTCAGCAGCCACACCTGACGTGACTTTTGACTGCAGCCGCTGTGGCCAAACCTGACTCTTCCGCATCGGGCTCGTCAGCCAGAAGCGTGCCTGCAGTCGACGTGTACAACCCCCTTCATAGAATCTTCGATCATCATATTTATATATCTTGGTTTGTCGTCTTTCAACTTGAAAGGGTAATGTGTTTTTGTCTATCGTATTAATAAAAGAACTTGTATGAAACACCCTTCAATAGTGTAACCGAGTCTGCCTGCTCCAAAAGTGTAAACAGAATCCCCTCTTTCAATGAGAATGAATTCCCATATAACAGTCGTCGCCGTTGTACACAGTATACATAGTATGTCATTATCAGTTTTGTGTATCCGTTATCTGTATGCCCCCGAAATATACACACCCGCTATTTAACACTTTCAGCCGATTAAACCTCCAACTTTTTTCATGTCCATCTTGACCAACTCGTTGATCCGCTCTAACGGAACACTACGAGGGTATCCTATTTTGATTTCAATATCCGTAGAAGTTTTAAGTAATGCATACATGCACTGTCAGTATCGCCGGTATCGCGGCTTGAACCTTTAACCTCCAGACATATCATCTCGTGTTCCTGCAGTCTTTCAATTAGTTTAGTTCTCACTCACTGCAAAATCTTAGACATCAGTGTCCCAAAGTGAGGTTGAGAAATCAGCGCATCCGAGTAGGGGAACTCAGGCTTGTCAAAAGTGCCTGGGTAGCAAAGTCGGCATTCTCCGGTGAATTCGCATCAGGCGATTAGCGATAAACTCACCTCTTCTTAAAAGGAGAAGGCAAGACCTGGAAGGGTTGACCTTTTAGAACTGCACAGAACGCAACTTCTACCAAAAAATCAACAGGACCAGGATCATTACAGGAATGATTTTATCTCTGTTGGTTTTAGGGGTCGATGATAAAAATCCCTAGCCACACGTGAATTCTGCCGATGAAAGTGTATACTAACATTATACACCTAAGGTAGCATATTCCAGTTCTCGCAAAAATTGGGGAAACTTTCGGAAAATATCTTGAATTTCGATATTAATTAAATGATCAAAAAATCATTAATTAGTGTCATCAAAGGTGCTCATTAAATCAATCGATCGCCAATGAACGATAACAACAAAAATAATCAGAAATCATTTGCAATCATTGAAAAAGAAACACACAATATCTTTTTTTATTTTTGATTAAACGCGTAAAATGAAATGCGGGAAAATATTTTAAAGAATAGCACGTTCATTAATTACTGTGTTTTATACAAATGTGATTAATCCTGTAATTTTATTTTAAGTTGACATTTAAACAATTATTAGCAAATTTAACGAATTATTTAGAAAATCGTATAACACAAATTAAACGGAATATATATATATATATATATATATATTGTGCTCTTGTATTTAAATTGAATTGTGTATTTAAATGCAAAATTTAAATACTTAATTTCAGGCTGACGAGATATATCGTTCTTGTTCTTTATATTTCGTCACCGAGGTGAAATAAAAGATGATTCCCACAAGATAGGCTAGTGCAGTAGTCGTTTTAGAACAGAGCGAGGTCTACTAATTTCCCTACACCCATTAAAACTTGCAGAGACTTTACCGGCTGGAGATTTCGTCAAGTCTATTTTTAGACCGGATTGTGAAGAAGAGAGGAAGGGAGGAAGACTGGAAGAGTTATCGCTTCCCCTTTCCCTTTTTTTAAGTAGACACTAGCGGAAGTCGCTCTTTTCGGCCTCGGCTGCCGACCAGTTTAAAGGTCTCTCTCTTGTGAGAGGAGAAGGAGGAGGAGGAGGACGACCTCTTCCCCTCATGCGAAAAGGAGATACCGATATACGAGACACGGACGACGCAACCTTCTCCAGCCATGCGAGAGAATGCGATGAATTTACTTCCTCACGAAGGAGACGATGGCTTTTTCCCATCATGCGGAAGAGATATGGATGTACCAAACGCACGATGTGATATCTTATCCCTCACGAAAGCGGCAGATATATAACGTGCGAGCAAGAAAAGAAAACACGTGAGATTGCTATGTGAACGTTTTCCACGTCGAAGGAAATGTCGCGTCGTCGTTGATTTGTGAAACACCCCAGCAAAAGAAATAAAAAAGGGAAAACAAAAGAAACTTGTAAGTGCAAAAACTTTGATTACCCCCCCTCCAAAAAAAAGGACTTTCGCTCATTTCAATACTCGTAGATATACTTCAGATTCCATAACTTTGAATACATATCTTTTTCTTTCATTAAACTCTCCCTTTTTTATCTTAAATAAATCTATTTTTATATAATTTGGAAAAGTGTTTGTTATTTCGTTATTTCCTCGCATTTTTATTGTGTTCGTCCTTGCGTTTCCATCCACTTGTTTTATTTTTTTATTTTTGCTGTGTCACATATGCGATAAAGAGAAAATACTTGGGTTTTTGCTTTCCCGTAAATTCCCTTATATCCCCCCCTTTTTTGGACAACGTGTTACAAAGATAGACAATTTTCATTCTTCTCGGAAATTTCTTATAATACACCTATTTTCATTTGTTGCTCAAATCCCCACCTTTTATAGCACAAATGTGTAACAATATATATATAAAGTTTATTTATAAAAACACTTATGGCTACATATGTGCATACATGTTGCTGTAATCATCCGTGCTAAGATTATTACGTCTCCATGCCATGAATTATCTTCGAAAATTGACATTTTAAGACACAAAAAAAGGAAAAAACAAAACTTTTGCTTTTTTGTTTCTTGAAATGTCAGTTTTCGAAGATAATTCATGGCATGAAGACGTAATCTCCTTTAGCACGGGTAATCACAAAAACATGTATGCACATATGTAGCCATAAATGATTATATAAATAAAATTAATATACCTGCTCTGTTTACTCATTGAGCACTTTTGGTAGAAACGTTATTTCATTGGATGTACCTCTAGGAAACTAAACTCTACCGCCAATATATATATATATATATATATATATATATATATATATATATATATATATATATATATATATTGCGTGTGTTTAGGCTGCATTTTCTCATTCAGGAAGACATTGTTAGAAATAACAGAGTACTTCTGTTTAGTGATACCTTATTTTATTTTTTTAATGATTCGGTGATTTTGTATTTTTGAACATTTATACGAAACATGAGTTAGAACAATTACATTGAGAGCATTGCCATAACTCCTGCGAAGAATGTAGGTTCTTTCTACCGTGCCAGAAAGCTACTAACGCCCGAAAATATACTGTACCTCTATAAGGCCACCATTCGCCCATGTATGGAATATTTTTGTTATATTTGGGCTGGCGCATTTGCCACTAGTCTCTCGCCCCTAGACAAGGTTCAAAAGAGAGTCACCAACCTGATAGATCCTGAACTGTCATCTAAGCGTAAGCCTCTGCCCCATCGAAGAAATGTTGCGTCCCTCTGCCTGTTCTCCAAGTATTTTAATGGTGAATGCTCCGACAAACTGCAAGCACTTGTAACTGCTCGACGTAAATACCCCCAATAAACCCAACAAGCAATACCTGTATGCCCCTTTTCACCCATGACTGTTGACCTCGACGACCCCTGCAATAAACAATCTAGAAAGGTCACAGGTCACAAGGCCATTAGAGTATCTAAAGGCCATTATAGTTTTTGTTTGGCTATCCCGGCAGGGTCACAGATCACAACTGTTTTTCGCGTCTCTGACAATATCGCTACACGACAGACTGCAAATATAACATTCTTTACTATCGAGAATGTTTATTTAAAATATTCTTAGGATAATCAGAAGGTTAATAGGATTGTAGATCTGAGACCAAAGGAGATTCATGATACATAGGTAACAGGAAAACTCTACACACATACAATTACAGCTGATTTTAACCTTCAGCTGATGCTTGATGAAATAAATATAGGCATGACAGAATGATAAAGAATATTACGTTTAAAAGATTAAAAGTGAACTATGAAGAGAAAAAAAGAAGAGCCGATATTAATAATATTGAAAGCCGTTGCTAAAATAGTTTGAAATCGATAAGAAGAACGGGCTAGATATAGCGAACATGAAGGATTGCCAAAGGGACGTAAGTATGTACGAACGGACGAAGCTGTTGCCAAATAATTAATCTCAATTACCTCCCCTTTGGCGATTTCAAACAATATAGGGTTAATACGTGTCTGCCGGCTGATTCGGACGATCTTCTTTTTTTAGCCGCAGCCTGGAGTAGACAAGCTATTAATTAAACGACTTGCAAACGTATGAATCGAACAAAGTACTATAGATAGAGAGAGAGAGAAAGGAAAAGAGTTATATAGAAAGAGGGATAAAGAGAATTAGAAAAGAAGGAAAGGAAATGAAGGATGAAAAGGGAGGGCAAAAGTTAAGGGAGAGGAGAAAGGGAAGAGGAGGTGATTATTCATAGTAACAGTTGAAGAGTGCGTGGAGATGATTAACTAAAACGAAAAAGAAAAAGAAAAAAAGAAAAGAGAGAAATAAAACAAGCAATGAAAGAGATATAAATATTACAATAAAACTAAGTAAGAGAGAAAGGTTGAACTAAGAGAGCTCGAGAGAGAGTAAGAAAGAGAGAAAGGGGGAGAGAGAAATATGTGAGAGACTCGGAAGCGAATACTGGAAAAAATTAAAGAAATAACAATAGAAGGGGAAAGGGTGGTTGGTTATTTTTGTTTTACGGCATATCAACCCATTTCTTTTAATGCCGAATCGAGTGATTTTGAAAGAACAATTTTTTAATAGAATATATTTGTTTTATTTTTTTTTTAAGTCGGTTTCTAACCCATAGTTGAGACCCTAACAGGTACTACCAGTTTGAGTCAGAGTGGACCTGGGAGAAATGGCAATTAAAGGGTGGCTCCACCCTCCCCAAAGCCCGCAAGCTCGGGCCTCACTACCGGATATAGTTTAAGGTCATATCCAGGTCCAAGGAGAAAAGGTAAATATACGCAATAATAAGTATACGTTGTGAAATATAGGGAGATGTTACACGAAATTAAGAAAGGAGAAACGAATTATACCAGGTGAGAGGGGAAGTAAGAGAAAGATAGGCACGGGAGAGACTGGGAATCTGATAAGAAAAAGACAGAAAGATTCATTAGTAAGGATAGATAGATAGATAGATAGATAGAGAGCGAGAGAGACAGCGAGAGACAGAGAGAGAAAGAGAGGGGGAGAGGATAGCTTGAGACAAAGAGAATGTACAGGAAGAAACATACAAAAAACACTGAGAGAGAGAGAGAGAGAGATAGAAGGTGGGAGGTTGAGACAGGTTAGCTTGAGATAAAGAGCCAGGGATAGGAAGAATCGTACGGAACACATACAGAGAGAGAGAGAGAGAGAGAGAGATAGAGAGAGAGACAGACAGACAGACAGACAGACAGAGAGGAAGAGAGAGAGAACGCAAAGAAACTATAACTAATGAAGGAGGAAGCAAGAAAGAGATAAGCAACGGAAAGAAATAGGTAGATAGATTTAAAGAGAGAGCGAGAGAGAGAAAGAGAGAGAGAGAAAGAAAGAATGAAACAGGCTAATTAAAGAGATAGCGACGGGAACCAAAAGACAGAGAGATGAAGAGATATGTACGGAACAAAAAGATGGGAAAAACCAGAGAGACATGTGAAAAAAAGGACTTTCTGTACATCTAATAAAGTGACAGAAAGCGCAAAAGAGAGAAAAATGAAAAAAAGAAACAAACAAACAAAAAAAAAACACAGAAATGCATCGATGGATTGCCACAAATAATAAAGAACCCAGGATGATGAAAACAAAGTTTCCTACCTGAGTTATTGTCTTTGTTGTTGTTTAAATTGAGGGCCACATCATACCACCTCACATCTTCGATGTCGGCTTGAAAGTCAACACTAAAGTTTAACTAAATGTGCTGAAGAGTGTGGTGATCCCCTGGTGCAATGATAGGGCCGCTGGCAGACCCTAAGTGTGGCAGCTGGACTCGGCGCCAGCTCACAAGTCCAAAGAGACCCAGGCTTGGCTTCAGAAGGAGTGCAACGATTTGTACCCTTTCTCTCACTGCCTTCGTTTGGTCATTCGTCGAGAACATCACCAACATGACCTCCCACGCCACAAAAGCTAGCCTGATCGCCGCCATCCACCGAGTATTCGCCGAGCTACTGCTTGGTAAAAATGCATGCTCCCAGTTCCGGACCCGTATCTACGCGATGATTGTGGCTGAAGGCGCCTCCGTTGAATAGAAGTCAGTTCCACTACACAATCAAGTTACCTGAATTGATTTTTTTTTCAATAAAAGAAGAAGATGTAAAAAAAATTAAATTATGAATAAAGAGAAAGATAAAGAGAAAAAGAAAGAGAAAGAGAAAGGGAAAGAGATTTATTGGGAAGAAGAGGGAGGAGAATTTATCAAGAATCCAAATAAAAAAGAAAGACAAATCACGAACGATAATTAAAATAGAGATAGGGAGAGAAAGAGAGAGGAGGTATATGAAAAAAGTGGAGACGGATGGAAAAGAAACATATAAGAAATTCGATTTTAAGAGATGCAGTATAAGTCGGAGAGAGTAGCAACCTTGGTTGAAGTCAGTGAGCCTGAACAGAGTTGAAAGAGAGAAACAGACCAAACATCAAGGTCTCATGTATGATATGAAAAGAAACTGGAATCTTAGGGAGATATCAATCATACCAGTTATTAAAGGTGCTTATGAATAAGAACCTGCAGTGCTACCTAACTAATATTCTTGATGAACCAAATGCAAAAGAGATTCAAACAATCGCGTTTAAGAGAATAACATACTAAAAAGAGCTCTCGGTTCGTTTCAATCAAAAAGCAAGGCAATGTTGGCAGCTGGTTTGGCTGCCCCATACTCAGCGTTACAATCTTCAGAGGAGTGAAAGAGATACAGAGAGAGATAGATAGAGAGAGAGAGAGAATGAGAGAGAGAGAATTATATTTTAAGATATATGAGAAAGAGAGAGAAAAGATAGAGAAAGAGAGAGAGAGAGAGAGAGAGAGAGAGAGAGGATGAGTATACAAAATAACGAAATACATATAGGTAAGAGGAGAAATAAGAATATATTAAAAAAAAGAGTTGGAACGACAGTTCCCGACATATTAAGAAATAAGAAGATAAGTGAAAGACAAAGAGAAAGAGAAAATACTGAAGGTTGTATAGAGGGGAGGATAAAGAGAGAGAGAGGGAGAGAGAGAGAGAGTGAGAAAGAGAATTGTATCTTAAGATACAGGAGAAAGAGAGATACAGAGAGAAAGAAAGAGAGAGAGGGGATGAGTATAAAAAATAGCGAAATACATATAGGGAAGAGGAGAGAGAAGAATATAGAAAAAAAGTTTAAGATTAAGAAATAAGAAGATAAGTGAAAGAGAGAGAGAAAGAGAAAATAGTGAAGGTTATATAGAGGGAAGGAGATAGAGAGTGAGAAAGAGAAAATAGTGAAGGTTATATAGAGGGGAGAAGAAAGAGAGAGAAAGAGAGAAAAAGAGAAAATGTTGAAGGTTATGTAGAGGGGAGGGGGAAGAAACAGGGAGGATCTACGAAGATATACAAAGAGGAAAGATAAAAAAGGAAGACAAGAGATAAATACGATAGACTCTAATGTGTGTGCGTAGGTGTGTTGTGTGTGTATGTGTGTATGTATGTGTGTATATGTGTGTGTTGTGTGTGTGTATGTGTTTATGTGTGTTTGTATTTATGTGTGTATGTGTGTGTTGTCTGTATCTGTGTGTGTATGTGTGCGTATGTGTGTGTTGTGTATGTATCTGTGTATGTGTGTTTGTATGTATGTGTATATGTGTGTGTTATGTGTATCTGTGTATGTGTGTGTATGTGTATACGTGTGTATGCGTGTGCGTGTTGTTTGTGTGTGTATGTGTGTACGTGTGTGAACTCCTTCCACATGGGTTCCGAAACAGCTGAGTCTATCTTTTTCAAATTTTAACACAACACTAATTTATGTCTACCAGTGTTCTTAAATGTTTTTTTTTTGTACAAAAATTTACCCGATAAGTTTCGACAATCGAAAGAATTCGATCTTAAAAATTGTCTTTTTTCTCTTATAAAAAAATATTTTTATAGGGAAATATTTTTTATAGGGAAATATTTTACGCCAAGAGACATAATAAAATCTCAGCAAATCATTTCCGAAAATCGAAAACACCCAATCGTAAAAAAAGCCTATATCTTTTATTAAAAAAAAAAAACATTGTAGGGGAATATTTGACATTACACCGGCCCTTGCTCCTAAACAAGGTTCATAATAGAGTCGCCAACCTGAGAGGTCCTGAACTGTCATCTAAGCGTAAGCCTCTGTCCCATCGACGAAATGTTGCATCCCTCTGCCTGTTCTACAAGTACTTTAACGGTGAATGCTCAGACGAACTGCAATCACTTGTACCCCCTCGACGTAAATATCCCCGCCAAACTCGACAAGCAGCTACATCCCACCCCTTCACACTAGAGACCCCTAGATGATGTAAGAGAGCCTTCTATTCCAGTAGTTTCTTCCCCAATGGGGTATTTATTATGACTATTTATTATTTATTATTACTAGAGTTTACTAACGTTTACTGTTACGGGTCTGTGTGTTCTTATCAATGTTCTTACATATACGTGTGGATGTGGGTGTTCTTACGTATAAACGTGTGTCCTTACGTGCAGTTTACTGTTATGTGTATGTGGGGGGTGTTTTTGCTATTCTTCTTACAGTTTCTATTGCCTTGGGGAGTTTTCGAGACGTGTATGTGCAAACAATATAATACGAACGTACCTGGTTTGCATTAGCCAGCGCAATACATCTTCTTGTTCGCTGGTCTTCAACCTTGCTGGGGAGTGGGTGCTGCAGACAGATTCATGAATGAACAACAAGATGAAATTGAAGCTTCAATCTTTTTATTCAAGGCAAGCCTAACATCTCGGACCCTGGTCGTCGGGAGAGACAAAAATCTTCCGTCTGCTTCCTCTGCTGCCTATACCAAGCTCTGATGTTTCCATGTCGTCGTCAACCGGAAGGGCCTACGACTACAATTCCGTGTCACTTTCCGATACAATTCCGTGTCAATTTCCGATACATTCTAATCTAGGTCGTTCAAGGTGGCTTGGGTTTTACGCCTGTCAACCCCCACCTTTTCTGCCCCTGGCTAACCCGCTGATGGGAACCCAAATATATGTTTATATGTCTTTCTATGTCTAAGACTACCTATATAGAAATTAAACTGAGTTTCCCAATGCTATACCCAGAATCGCTAGACTTTGGAATTCCCTTCCGACTCCCTGCTTCCCCGAATGTACTGACATGCAGAAGTTCAAGTGTAACGTGAACCGACATCTTGCTGCCCAACTCCCTACATAGTACCGCTGTATTTTATGTCCCTGATAGTAGCCCCTTACATCAAAGTGGCAATGTGGCTTGTTTGGTATGAAAATGTAATTAAAAAATATATATAATAAAATCTCAGCAAATCATTTTTTTCTTTTAAAATACAGAACTATTGTCATCGGTTGAGACAGCTCAATGGTGAAGCATCCGAGCACAGATCGAATGATCCTGTGTTCAAACACGGGTGTAGCTCATCTGTTTATTATTTTTTTTTCGTTAATAATAAGATGAGATGGGTAGGAACTAAACATATAAAATTACGTTTCAAGAAAGAGATATATATCTAGAGAGAAGAAGATAGATTAAGATAGAGAACTTCTATATAAAGACATATAAAAAGGCGAGAGAGAAATCGTATAAAAATTACGAAAACGCGATGGAGATGAAGATGAAGAAAGAGAATATCTGACCTTTGACGGCCGGAACACAACCCAAAAATAATAAACTTTCCGAATCGCTTACGCGCGAAGAAAAAAAAAGAAAGAAGAATTGGCATTACGATGACGTCCATTATGGAAGCGTCCGGTCACTTTGCCGGATGTTTAAAAGGTTTTTATCCGAGAAATCGTTCGAGGGATGCAATAAAGCCTGTCCCTGAAATGTGGGAAAGGGGTAGGCGGGTGATTCGTGTGGGAGTAGGGCTTGAGGTGACTTGGAGAACATGAAAACGAATTCAGATTGAAGAGGGGTGAGGTGAAAAGGGAAAAGTTGAATCGGAGAACGAAGATGTCCGTCGATCTGTTCGAATTAAACGTTGCATCACGTGCGAGGTACAAATCCAATCGATCAGGATTTGATAATCGAATAACGCGCCAGACAAACAAAATTATCTAACAACTCTCTCTCTCTCTCTCTCTCTCTCTCTCTCTCTTTCTTAATATACTTCAATGCCTCCGTTCATTCTCGAAAGACAAAGGATACCCCATGTAGAGGCAACTGTGCGTGTAATTGTCAGGTAAGGGTTGCTCAATCCACAACCGCACCTCTCCTGAATCAGCACTGCTTGAGTCTAGTGGCAAGGAAAGGTCCAGGAGGATTGGAAACAATGCCGAGATAAGCGGAGAGCACATACGGCACCCATTTAGTACTGACCAGGTTAAACGTTGCTTATAGGCCGATAATTTCACTTTATATATATATATATATATATATATATATATATATATATATATATATATATATATACTAGCATGGGTGCCCGGCGTTCCCCGCGTGTTTCGAAGTGTATGCTGAACGAAAAAAAAAACCCAAAACAAACAAACAAATAAAACGGTCAATTTTTTTAAACTTTGACCTCTATTATGACCCATTAACATTTATTGTTTTGGGCTCAAATCAAGTTATTAAGTTAGATCCATGTCCAAGGAACCTATATCTAAAATTTAAAGTGTTTAGACCCAAAATTGTCGGATGAGTTTGGTAGAGTTTTCAAAGGTCAAATCGCTGAACTTTGACCCCTTAACAGCGAAATTTCTGGCCGAAAACCAATCATGAAGATTTTCCCAAATCTCAGTACCCTGTATATGAAAATACGAATCTGTAGACTAAAAATTGACAGAGGTATTACGTAGGGAAATGTACACAGACACACAGACACACAGATACACAGGCACATTCACTTTTTGTTTTGTTAAAGTCCGATTTGTCGCGAATAATCTAACTTGATCAAAGAGATGCCATTCCGATTAAGTATTTTTTTTCATAATGTTTTTATAAGAGGTCGAATCCTCCCGAAGAGAAAATATTATATCCGTGCTGTTTAAGATCCGTGTGTTCAATCGGTTGGTTTAAGCGACAAAATTTAAGAACTGGAAAGTCATACATTTTAAAAAAACATTTTTGAATCAATTTAAATGAGAAAAACTAATTGGACTGACATATACTTGATAAAGCCAGGTTGTTGGCGAAGATTCGGACTTTAACAACAACAACAACAACAACAACAACAACAACAACCAAAAAATAGTAAATATGAATTTTTTATCAGTTCACAACATTTTCAGTTTTTCAAATTTTATTATTTAAATTCACATTAAAAAAATGTTTTCTAAAATGTGTGACTTTCCATTGCTTATACAGTAAAACTCCTTTAATTTGAACTTCCTCTAAAGTTGGACTTCCTCTCATTTGGACTTCCTCTCATTTGAACTTCTTCTAAACCTGGACTTTCTCTAAACTTGAACTGTCTTGTCATTGAAATTTTTTAGCATATTTGATGCGGAGTTGCAGTAAAACTGTTTACATGGTTCAGTCAGATATTGCACAGAAATGTTAATATTGGTACCATGTAATTAATGTAGATTAGCTATTGATAATCAATTTGCACTAACTTTAAATTTTTTTTTAAGATTGCTATATTTTAAATAGTGTAAAACAACCCATCACAATGGTGTGCAACTCTAAAAGAAAACAAGTGAATTTATTCGGAAAACGTCAAATTATAGAAAAATTAGATGCTGGATTTGAAAATAGCGTTATATTGAGAGATTATAAGATTGGAAGAAGTACACTGTTTTACATCAAAAAGAAAAAAGAGGAAATATTGAAGGCTACTCCTTTCTCTCCAAATAAAAACATGTCAAAAGAAGGACTCTTTGCAGACTAAAGCAAGTTGAATTTGATCGAATATTGCATGAGTGGTTTGCAGCAAAACGGAATGAAGGTGTAGCAATATCTGGTCCCATGTTAATTGCTAAATCAAAATATCGCAGAAGATATGAAATTCAGTGAAGGCTGGCTTAGGAGCTTAAAGAGTAGACATGGTATAAGACAATTAACAATGTCAGGCGAACAACGGTCTGCTGATACACACGCAGCATCAAATTGTTGTGACAAATTCAAGACGATAATTGCCGATTATGGTTTAACACCAGAGAATGTTTACAACGCTGATGAAAGTGGCGTAAATTGGAAGTGCTTACCTACAAAAATATTAGCCGGATCCGAAGAGCAGAAAATAAAAGGATTCAAATTAAATAAAGGAAGATTACCAGTGATGGTATGCGCTTATGCTTCTGGAACTCATAAACCTAAGCTTCTTGTCATCGGCAATTCAAAGTGTCCCCGAGCATTGAAAGGGGTTTCGCCTTTGCCAGTATCCTATTATGCTTCACAAAATGGATAGATGAGTCAACAGTTGTTTAAAAAAATGGTGTTTGCAAGAATTTGTGCCAGTTGTCCAGAGTGCCAGTTGAATTATAATTGAATTTATGCCAGTTAAATTAGGTAAGCCTGATTAAATGTGCTTGTTTCTGTTGGATAATTGTAGAGCACATCATCCTGAGTCAGAACTAGTGTTATCTTGCGGGAATATTTTTGTGTACTACTTATAACCTAATGTGACTTCTCTCATCCAACCTATGGATCAAGTGATTATTTGTAATTTAAAATGTTTCTGCAGAAATGATTTCATAATGAATATAATAGATAGTACCGTGAGTATAAGCGATTTTCAGCGCCGTTTTACTATCAAATATGCCATATCGCAAGTGTATGGAATCAAGTTCGAGCAAGCACATTAACAAAAGCATGGGGTAAATTATGCCCAGACCGAAATGAATATGAACAGAAAGAATCAGAGAATACATCTGGTCTAGAAAAAATTCTTGAAACCAAACGGTTACCGACCAACCACGCTGTTCTTAAATCACTTAATGAAAATGATGTTGAAATGTGGGTGCAACAAGATGAGGAAACTACTGATCAATATTCTGAAGGCAGTAATGGTGATGAAAATAGCGACAGCTCCCATTCCCTTGACACTAATGTAAATAACCAAGAACGC
The DNA here is from genome assembly GCF_053919585.1 of Euprymna scolopes. NCBI lineage: Eukaryota > Metazoa > Mollusca > Cephalopoda > Sepiida > Sepiolidae > Euprymna > Euprymna scolopes. The sequence goes on from NC_136523.1 coordinate 25,917,533, forward strand.
TCTGATGAAGCAATATCATGGGATGATACAGAAAAGTCTATGGAGACGGTTATAAAATTTCTAGAAAAAAGTCCTTACTTTAGTGACAACTATGTTTTGTAAGCAATGTCACTCCGAAGAGATATAATCATAAAGAAGCGACAGAGCTAGGAGATTGTAGATTTACGTGATCGCTTACGGAATACAATGGCAGCACCCGAGAGTTCAATCGATGAAAATAGAAACTGCAATGAGACTCATTCAATGAAAAACTAAAAAAAAACACTGCATTTTACATAAATGTGTGATTTCTGTAGATGATAACTTAGGTACTAAATACCTAACAAGTAAGAGTAGATTAAATTTATTTTCAATGTTTTTGTTCCTTGTAATAATATTTAACAATTCTTATTTGCAATATATCGTAAACTCGACTTAATATATACTTAAAGTATCATATAGCAATGAATTTCATTTACTATTTCTTAATTCTTAGAAAATTAAAGTTAACTGCAGCACATTATTTTATCACGAAACTTGAACAGCATTCTTTAATTGGAACGAAGCGGATGTTAAAATTATAGGAGGTTTACTGTATATATATATATATATATATATATATATATATATATATATATATATATATATAGAGAGAGAGAGAGAGAGAGAGAGAGAGAGAGAGAGGAGGGGTCCCAAAAGAAGCTGATCGTTAAAAAATGTTTTCTAAAATGTGTGACTTTCGATTGCTTTATATATATATATATATATATATATATATATATATATATATATATATATATATATATATATATATATATATATATATATATGGCTACAAATATTGAGAGAGGTATTGGATCATAGATTATTGAAGTTTGTGGTGTAAATTCTTTCAAAATATTCCTGGAAGTAATAGATTTTTTATTTCAAACTAGATTTTATATTTTGCTAATAGCTTTTCCTCTGAGGAGATGAGCCTAATCGAAATTCCATGGATTAAGGAAATTATTATGAAGTGTAATTTTTGTTTCAAAAAAGATAATTTTTGTTTTGAAAAATTATATTTTTCTGAATAATATTTGAATATAAAACAAGTAGAAATTATATATATATATATATATATATATATATATATACGGATATATATATATATACGGATATATATATATATATATATATATATATATATATATATATATAATATAAAGCTGGATGTGTGTGTGTGTGTGTCTTGTAACGAATAGGCTCCTATATGGTTGACTATTTTAAAAAAAACTGATTACATGTAATGATAGAAGATGTATCGAGACACATGCATGGGTATGTTTGATCTGGCAGGACAGTGGTTCAT
>NC_136523.1:25923862-25973862 GCF_053919585.1 Euprymna scolopes
CCCTCTAGCAGGTTGTAAATGTAGGTCATTCTTCTTTTATCACGGTTTGGGTGTCCATCTGTTGATATCCAGAGAACTAGCTTGCTGGCTTCATCTTCGCAGTGTCTCATGCAGTGACCGGCTACTCTCATCCTTCTCTGCTGTATTTTCAGTGATACTGGTGGTAGGTCACCATAACGCTGTTGCTTTGTTGCGTGGGGAAAATGATATTACGCAGAGGCGTAGTACCTTTTCGAGTGTCCATCATGTGCTCCTCGTCTGGTCTCCATGCATCCCAAGATATGTGGAGCGCAGTACACAGCCTCTCCATAGCGAATGACCTTCCGTGCGTGATGAAGAGCCACATCCTTCTCGTTGTTACCATGTTAGGCATGAACAAAACACGGCGGATCTAGAGGAGTAAACCTCGATAATCAATCCATTACTTTTTTTCTGATAAATATGCAAATACGTCTTTTCCTCTTTAATGTGGTTTTTGGGATTTCTAACTTCCGATGAACACCTCCACTATTAAATCATTTTCCCTTTTCAAGAAATAAACAACAATAGCAACAACAAATTTACATATTTAAAAGGTAAACAACCAATTTTATAACTTAAAAAAAAATCCAAATGTAGATTTCGTTTTGTTTTTCTCATTTGCTAAAAACTGATTTGTAAAGAAATGTCATTTGTGGTGCTGCACACAGATCAGATGTCACAGCTTATCAGCCATTATTGTTTAATTCCACAGTATTTAATTAAGCTTTTAATTAATTTTTTTATTGATTTTTATTTAATGGGTAACATTAGTTCTAGTTGCACTCACCGACAAACTGGTGTTGCGATTCTAATAACAACATGGCTCGCAAATGACCACATCAAATGATCATACAAAATCATCGATAAAGTGAGACCCGGAGGAGGAGTTTGATAGAGTTTCAAAGGTAAAATCGCTGAACTTTGACCTTCTTGGAAGCAAAATTTCTGGCGGAAAAGCGATTAAAAAGATGTTCCCAAATCTCAATACCCCTTATGTCCAATAGTGTGAAAAGTTGTATTTTTTTTACACGGTGGTCACCACTTATCAAGGCCCGGAAGCCACTCAGGGATAAGGGTTATTGCAAGTACAGTACGTTAGTGTGGAGATTTAATGAAGTGTTCACTTAAGGGGGCGGTTCATCAGGAATTTGTTTACGTTGGACTTATAAACATCCAGGTTGTAGTAAGGTGGGAAGCAGACAGACGGAACAGAGTTCCACATGCGTGCAGTTCTAAGAAATAAGCTTTGTTCATGGAATCTACGTTTTGATTTAGGTACAGATAAAGAGTAGGGAAATTTTTTCACTTGGTTTCGGTTCTCGCTAATGACACCAAAATCATATATATATATATATATATATATATATATATATAAGATGTAAAAGAGATTACTTTATGAACTCTTCAATATTAATAATAATATAAATATCTTTTTATTTTATAATAGTTTTGCCATCTTGGATTATTTTCGTAAACTTAACTGTAATTCTTATTTCATTATATATATATATATATATATATATATATATATATATATATATATATATATATATATATATATACAAGCTCGGTGCCCGGCGTTGCCCGGGTGTTTGGAGGTGTATGTTGAGCAAAAACAAAGCGGTCAATTTTGTAAACTTTGACCCCTATTATGACACCTTAACGTTTATTGTTTTGGGTTCAAATCAAGTTATTAAGTAAGATCCATGTTAAATGAACCAATATCTAAAATATCAAGTGTTTAGACCCAAAACTTTCGGAGTAGTTTGGTAGAGATGTCAAAGGTCAAATCGTTGAACTATGATCCCTTTACAGCCGAATTCCTCGCCGAAAACAAACCAGATAGATTTTCCCAAATCTCAGTACCTTGTATATCAGATTTCGAGTCTGTAGACATTAAATTGACAGAGTTATTGCGTAGGGAAATGTACGCACACAGAAACACAGACACATACATACAGACAGACATTTTTTCACACACAGAGACACGTTCACTTTTATAGATATATAGATATATGCATATATATATGCATATATATGCATATATCTATATATCTATATATATAAAAAAATAAAATGTGTGTGTGTGTGTGTGTGTGTGTGTACGTACATTTCCCTCACAAATAACCCTGTCAACTTTCGGTCTACAGACTCAAGATTTGACCCAACAATTATTGAGATTAGGGAAAAGTCTTTTTAATCGGTTTTTGAACTTCTGCACCAAAATCTTAGATCTAGGTTACAAGCATTTTTTATTTGATTTGTGCCTTAAAAAATAAATGCTAAGGGGTCAAAATTGGGGTCAAAGTTAAAAAAAATTCTGCGGTCTCTACCAAATTACTCAGCCAATTTCTGGTCTAAACATTTGAAATTTTACATGAATTTTACATCAGAGATAGAGCAAGCTTTTTAATCGGTTTGAGTGGAAAATTTGAGTTACCAAGAGGTCAAAGCTTAAAGATTTGACCTTTGCGGTGTCTAGCTAACTACTCAGTAGTCAATTTTGGATCTAAACAGTTAAAATTTATGCATAACGGGTAATCAGACATGCGGCAAGCATTTTAGTCAGTTTTTAGATGCGACAAAAAAGTCGAAGTTGAAAGACTTGACCTTTGCAGATTCTACCAAATTTCTCCGCCAATTTTGGGTCTAAAACCTTGAAAACTTAGACATGGGTAAAATTTTGTATTTTTATTTAAGATCAAAATAGAAATAAATGTTAAGGGGTCAAAGTTAAAAACAATAGACCTCTGCGGTCTCTACGAAATTACTGAGAAACATTTTGTTTAAACATTTGACATCTTATATAAATGTATTTACACATAGGGCAATTTATGAACAATACATAAAGCCCGAGCAAAGCCGGACTGAATTGCTAGTATATATATATATATATATATATATATATATATATATATAATATGATTTATATATATATGATTTATATATATATACCTCTACACACACACACACACACACACACATATATATATATATGTATATATATATATATATATATATATATATATATATATATATATGAACAAATGATTAATAAAACATGTTAAAAAACATCTTGAAAAAGAGTTAAAAACATATTTAATTTAAAAAAAAAGGAAGCACAAGATAAGTGGATAGTCCTTAATCCGCGGAGTTTCGAAGAAATACTCTCCTTCTCATCAGAGGGCAGGAATTAGCAAAATGCAGGATCGGATTTTGCATGTAAAAGTATTTAATGAAACTACAAGTAAGTCACAGACCTTACTTGGTTAGGAAAAAGGTGAGGTGAGGGGAACAGGAGGTAAAAGAAAAAATGATAAAAAATATTTCACATGAATGGATAGTCCGGTGAAGGGTAAAAAATCCAAGAATGGTAAAATCCAAACACGGTCGAATTAAAAACTTCCAATCCAACAGGTAAGTGGAACTTACCTGTTGGATTGGAAGTTTTTAACTTGTTAAGCCATTGCTGTATATTGGATTCAATATAATATATAATAATGGATACGAAAATTGCATTTATCAAAATATTACATTTTAGCGCATTTTTAGACCAGGCAGCGCCAGGCGCCCTGCTGGTATATACATCACCTACTCTCTCTCTGCCTCTATCTCTCTCTGTCTCTATCTCTCTCTATCACTCAATATATATGTATCTATCTATCTATCTATATATCTATCTATCTATCTATCTATCTATCTATCTCTCTCTCTCTCTCTCTCTCTCTCTCTCTCTCTATATATATATATATATATATATATATATATATATATATATATATATATACCTTTCCTCATTTCTCCTCACTTAGGAAATAATAAAATTATACAAAGCTAATATAATAATGTAAAACAAAATAAAAAAGTACAAATGTATATTTGTCGTTTCAAACATTGTTATCTCTTCTTCAAAAAGACGTCCTCGTAAAAGGACGAGTAGCAAGTCGCCGACGATCTCTACCAGAGTTACCTTATTACGACTTATTAGCTACATAAGAAAAAAAAACATGGACATCTTGCGGGTTAAAAAAATACATTAAAATCCTGCGAGGTATGTACTAATGGTCCATACTTGAAAATTTCAAATCAGAGGCTGAAAAAAAAAAAAAAAAAAAAAAACGCCAATGAAAAATATTCGACAAAAAATATAATCATAAAAGATTTGTGGAGTAGTTAGTTAGACAAAAATCGATACATGTATGCATGTAGAGTTTGAGTTTGATCTATAAATTAACAAAACGTTGGATCAACTATTGAGTTTGAGGGAGCTACTTGGAACAAGGGAGGCCTGAGATGCCCTTGATATATATATATATATATATATATATATATATATATATATATATATATATATATATATATATATATATATATAGTGACTTTGTCTTTCTGTGTGACTCTCAATGTGCAAACCTACTAGGTTAATGCTTAATCACCAGACATATATATATATATATATATATATATATATATATATATATATATATATATAAAGAAAAACCGCTGATCAAAATATAACCCGGTTTGTTCCTTTTTATCTCTCTCTCTTTCCCTGTCTCTCTCTCTCTCTCTCTCTCTCTATATATATATATATATATATATATATATATATATGTATATATATATATGTATATATATATATATATATATATATATATATATATATATATATATATAGTAAGTTATAAAATATTTATGGCGATTAAGCTACACTGAATATTCCGCGTTTCATCCATTCTAGGACTCTTCAGGCGCAAAAGCCTGAAGAGTCCTAGAATGGATGAAACGCGGAATATTCAGTGTAGCTTAATCGCCATAAATATTTTATAACTTACTAACTAGCTCTACCTACGTATTGAGCAGTTTTGGACCCGTGGGAATTCCACGTCAGTTAATCTATTTGAAAACTCATCAGTCAGAAATTCCTTATTGTTATATTAATCTCAAAACCACCGGAAGCTACCCCCCACCGTCTACTCGCTTATTCCCCATCCACTCTAATAAAAAGGAAGGTATAAAGCCTGGGAGGATATTCTCATTAAAACAATCCTCAATCCATGTGAGGATAATCTCAAGTACTAACAAACCTACATCATAATTTGAAGACGAATGACGTTATCACCGGAAGTTAACGTTCCTTCTACTCGCGTATTCCCCATTTACTCTAATAAAAAGGGAAGGTGAAAAGCCTTGGATGATATTTTTAGTGAAATAATCGCCAAACCTTGAATGCGGAAGGTAATTCATTTCTCATTAATTAAAGTTTGCGATGATGATTATTTTTGTGACACAGGACGTCGTTTTTTTTTTTTTTTTTTTTTTTTTGCATGGCGGTATCTGTATGTTCAAACCCCGCACGTAAATTTCTTAATTATATTTTTCGTTAACTGGAAAGACGTTTATACAAAATAATTTTATAAAAGAAACAGCAGGTTCTCTAAAGTTAAATGTAGAATAACATATATTTTGGACTAAGTTACTGCATTGAGATATGTGAAGCTTTCTCCCGGGCGGTTTCACGGATTTCGATGACAATAAATATACTTTAGTGTGTAATATTCTTTGTGCGTGTGAAATATTCGTTGATCATCATTCAATCCAGGACAAGGTCGAATCTCTCTGCTCGTATATATGCGTATATATATTCAGAATGTGAGAAATTATATGATTATTTCAATATCCAAACAACGACGCAGCTCACAAGTGCCATGACGGTCAACAAACACTTGGTTTACTTGATCTGTGTTGGTTAATAGACTCTCTTGTGTGTATTGCGCGTTTGCTCATGTGGCAGAGTATCTGCCTCGCATGCAAGTTGCTCGGGTTTCGAATCCCGAGTCCGGATATGGCTAACTGATGAGCCCAAATGAGGGCGAAACTTAAGTCTTAGACTTCCGGTTTGTTGGCTGTCCTGACCCTTGTGAGCTGCCACGTCATATATAAGCCTACTTGGTTTAATCACATAAATTAATATACGAAAGAATAAATTTATGCGTAAACTTCAAGTATTTACTTCAGCAGTGCTCAATACGTAAGTAGAGCTAGGAGTGATTTCTAAAATATATATGGCAATTAAGCTACACAGAATATTCCGCGTTTCATCCACGCTAGGATTCACCTGATGAATCCTAGCGTGGTTGAAACGCGGAATATTCTGTGTAGCTTAATTTGCATATACATTTATAACTTACACACACACACACACACACACGCAAACACACACACACGCACACGCACACACACATACGCAAACACACACACGCACACACACGCAAACACACACACACACACACACACACACACACACACACACACACATATATATATATATATATATATATATATATATATATATATATATATTTACTAGAGGGAATTAGACCTGGAGTCTAAAGAGTAGAATTTATTTTAATGTATCAGTAAATGTATTAATACTTTTAAAAGAAAACAGTGTTACTTGTAGTGTAGCTATATAATATATATTCTAATTGGAGCTAAATAAGAATATCTGCATAACTCCCGACTAAAACGTTTGTTTTATTTACTTACCCTCCTATTTTTGTCGACAAGGAGACTATGTTTAAAAAGGACAGCTTTTGTCAAATTATTGTCAATACTTATTTTCAATTTCAATAAAATGAACATAGTTTCTGAAACGATCGTACAATCTAGTTTATGCTATTTGTGTTTCCTTTTTAAACTAATTTTTAATATATAATTATGAATCGTTTTACTCAATACACACACACACACACACACACACACACACACACACACACACACACACATATATATATATATATATATATATATATATATATATATAAAATAAAAAGTACAATTAAATTAACCAGAATGGTCCTAGATGGCAGAAGTAAAGTATATTATAAATATTAAAGAATTAATATTCATAAAGTTATCTCAGCAGTTATCTTATTTATATTTATGTCTCGGCAGCAGAGTTAAAAGCATATGTTATTTTTATTTTATTAATATTATTGGATTTTTTTTTCCTTTTTTTCCCTTGTACATATTTTTTGTGAATTATTCCATGGATGTCTGCCTTTGGATTATTTTGGACCATCTTCCAATTACGGGATTTCCTTGGATTTTACTTGTGCAAATGTAAATTACATTAACTTTCTTGAAGTTATATATTTGGATTTTACCGTCACTGGATTATTTATCTTCCACCAGACTACCCATTCATGTATAACCACCTTTTTCTTCACCATATTCCCTCTGCTTCACATTTTTTTATTAGGTAAGATCTTTGACTTCCTTTTTGTGTCATCAAATAATTTTGCATGCAAAATCCAATCCCGCATTTTGCTAATTCCTACCCTCTGATGAGAAGGAAAGTATTTCTTCGAAACTCCGCGGATTAAGGACTATCCACTTATCTAGTGTTTCCTTTTCAGATTAAATGTGTTTTTAACTCATTTCAAAGTGTTTTTTAATATGTCTTATTAACTGTTTACTCGTATATATATATATATATATATATATATATATATATATATATATATATATATATATATATATATATAAATTCCGGGTTAATATTTTTTTCAGAGGTAAAATAACAAATTAATTTTTAACGAGATTAATGCAAAACTGCTCAATACCGAAATACGGCAAAACCTACTTTTTATTTCTTTTACATAAGCATAAATATTTCGCTACACATTCATGAACATGTTTCGGTCAGCCAGTTATAAGTATCTAGAGACCTCTTAAGGCAATATTATTAATGCCGCGTAATAGGTCTCCTTTTCTTTTAAATCGTGTCAGTAGGGTTAGAGATGAGTAGCAGATGCATCAGCCCCAGTTTTGCAAGGATACTCCATGCATTGGCGACTGGTGGCATTATAGAGGTATAAGACACTCTTAGGCGTAAGTAGGTTTCTAGCACGGTAAAGACACCCCACCTTCTTCGCAGCCCAACTTATATTCTTCTTCAATAAAGAAAAAGAAACCATTGCAGCATACAAGGCTGACACAACTTACGACACATCAGTTACATTTTTCGATGGATCAATATTCTTTTTACTCGGTGCGAGAAATCATGTCGACGAGCCTCCTGTCAGGAGGGCACGTGTCACGAATCCAATGAACACAATTAGAGAATCTGTTGCACCGTGCCGCTTATTTATAAATATATATATATTTTATTTGCTTTTCATTCAATGTTTTTATCACTTCCTAATTCTGTCTGTTTGTTAAGTCTTTTCTGCGCACTTTGTTAATATACGTTTTCGTTTGCTTTTCCCATGCACCTACGTAGTCCATTAAAACATACTGTCCGTCGGGCGATAACGAAAACTCTGTGAAAAGTTCCAAAAACCTTACAAAAGTAATGCCCTCTATTTACATTTTATTCCGCCCGAATTCATAGGAAGGATCGCAGTTGTGATGACGAAGCCTAGGCTTTCATGAGCTTAAATTTACATTGTTATATATTTAGTTGTGGGATATCAAAACAGTCATATTACAGAGTGAGATGGGTTAGATATAGGGTTAGGGTTAAGGTTAGGGTAAGTTTCAGGTTAGGGTTAGGGTTAGGGTTAGGTTAGGGTTAGAGTTAGGCTTACGTTAGGGTTAGGGTTATGGTTAGTGTTATGTTAGGGTTAGGGTTAAGGTAAGGTTTAGGGAAGGGTTAGGGTTAGGCTTACGTTGGGGTTAGGGTTAGGGTTAGGTTAGGATTAGGTTAGGGTTAGGGTTAGGTTAGGGTTAGGGCTAGGGTTAGGGTTAGTGCTAGGTTAGAGTTAGGATTAGGTTAGGGTTAGGATTAGGGTAAGGTTAGGGTGAGGGCTATGGTTAGGGTTAGGTTAGGGTTAGGTTTAGTGTTAGGTTAGGGTTAGGATTAGGTTAGGGTTAGGATCAGTGTTAGGTTAAGGTGTGAGCTTAGGTTAGTCTTAGGGTTAGGGTTAGGGTTGGGCTTAGGTTAGGGTTAGGTTACGGTTAGGGTTAGGGGTTGGTGTTAGGGTTAGTGTTAGGGTTAGGCTTATCACATGGGCATATATTACAGGTCATCTATAAGAAGAAGAATATATGCTTCGTACTTTTCTTTCTTTAAGAGTTCTTTTATCTTCACTTGCTGAGCTCCGTGATGAAATGAAATGACCAACACCATAATCTGTTTTTCCTTCTTTTGTGAAAACCACAGAACAACGCTTTATATTTTTAAAATATAAATTTATTTCAGTTGTCTCAAATGGTCTTCACAAAGAGTCTGCTTTTCTTGTCTACATGTTTGTTCTACTCTGACACGCTTCTTGGCCGTCTGTTCACTCCCCTGACTAACTCCTCATTTCTTTTGATCAAACTCCAACTCTCGACTGACTAAACTTCCCGACCTCTGACCTCAGTTCCGTTACGTCATCATTCAAAAAGCACACGTAGCCCTTACGTGTGACCTTTCCACGTTTGCCTGCCCACGGTAATTTTGTTCATATTTAACCTAGCTAATTTATGTAAACATCCTCAGCTAAAACCCATTGCCACACTTTATTCTATAAACAATAAATAACTCTCAATATAAATTATTATAACAATATCACTGGATAGATAGATAAATATATAGATAAACATAGATCGATAATAACTAATTAACTTTAACAACATTAATTATTCAACAACATCTCCCTATTGTAGATATTTACGGTGCGAAACTTTAAGATAGTAACAACGGTCATCGACATACGTCAGAAGCAGAGATACGTTATTGGATTCATAGCAAAACTTAATTGAGAATAGTGATGACTATGTTGAAATATAAATTCCGAAGCAGAAAAAGGTTCCCCGTTTTAATAGTTCCATTTCCGTTTTCGTAGTTCTTTAACATTTTGAGTTTAAAAAAATAGTACAATTGAGTTTTAAATAAGTATGAGAATTTACTTTTGTTACGACCTTCGTATAAAAAACGCGCTCCGAATGTCCATGCACAGCCAACGTTCATTGAAGACAAAAGGTGCATTAAAACAGATGCTGATTATGTAGAACATAAATTCTTGAATAGGAAAATGTCCTCCGTTTTAATAGTACCGCTCTCGTCATCATTTTAAGGTTTTACATGTAATTTTCGGTGGCATCTGTGCTCAAAACCAAGCTTCTCTCTTTACATCATCAACATTCTGATCCACATCTGGCATCAATAGAAATGAATGGCTCTCGTCTTCAGGAGGCCTCAAGTTTTGACAAGCTTCTTGGCTTGACCATTACTCCTGATCTTAAATGGAACACGTACATCAAATCTGTTGCCAAGGCCACTGGAAAAATGGTGGGATCTTTCTATCGATCACGTAGATATCTCACTGCTGATGCTATTCGCTATCTATATAAGAGCCAGGTACGTCCAAGGATGGAATACTGTTGTCACATCTGGGCAGGAGCTGCTAGAAAGGACTTGGCCTGCCTTGATAGAGTTCAAAATAGACTTCGTAGCCTCGTAGGAGATGTCCTTTTCTCTTCCTTGCAACCTCTATCCCACAGAAGAGATGTTGCGAGTTTGTCTCTGATATATCGTTATTTTCATGGAAAGTGTTCGACTAAGCTTCAATCTATGGTCCCCCCTCGCCAAACTTTCACAAGAAACACTCGTCTAGCTGTAAACACTATCAATAATTCCCCCCACTCTTTATCTGTGCATAAACCTAGATTCCATGAACAAAGCTTCTTTCTTAGAACTGCACGCCTGTGGAATTGTCTTCCGTTTTCCTGCTTTCCGGCTGACTACAATATGGTTGTCTTCAAGTCTAACGTAAATAAATTCTTGATGAGCCGTTCCATATAAGTTATCAAATTTACCAAATTTTCATTACTAATGATTACTATATTGTCCAATTTCTACTGTACACTCTTTAACCCTTATCCTTGAGTGGCCTCTTGGCCTTGATAATGTGGTGATGCCTATGTAAAAAAAAATAGACTTAAGTTAGATCTTTTTTCCGATCTGCCAGGTTTAATTTTGAAATAGAATTTGTTTTTTACCATCAAGCTTAAGTTTGGAAAAAAAATGCTTATTTGTTTATCAACATTAAAGTTTAAATATATTTTTCGTTGCTAAAATTTTACTCTTTTCTTTTTCTCTTAGGAAATGGATCGAGAAATAGAGGGAGGCGTGTAAATCATATTTTAGACATGTTTTACCGGAAGTGAGGGTCAGCTGATCGGATTTGCGTGTGAGTCACGTGATCAGGCTAGCTGGAATCAGTGAGTTGGATTAGGGACGTAGACAAGAGTAGACGGCTAAATGGGTCGTCTCCTCCCCTTCATTTTTAAATGAGCTTAGTTATTTACGTTATTTTGGATTCATCAGGCTATGTTCTTATCTTGAGTGCCATTTCCACATAGTTTCGGTCGAGTATGGGTCGACCTTCTTCAGGTGTAGCTTGTCGAACTCAGGAATTATTTCTGTCGAACTCTGCAATTTTGACGGAATTTCTAGCATATTGATCAATTCGTATTATCTGGATTGATCGGACTACTGTTCTCATCTTGAGTGTCATTTTCACAACGTTTCAACCAATGTAACCGCCGACCTTACTCAAGTGTATCTTGACAAAGTCGGAAACAATCGTGTCATCCGAAAGTCGCTAGAGTACCAGGAAAAATCAATTGTAAAAGCGACCTCCTTCTTAAGGTTGAAGGTTCAATTCTCAGTGTGGGCGACCGAAAAATACAATTGCGAATTACTTAGGACCTCTATCCAGTCATGGCTGATGTAACAAGAGCATGCTACCCCCGTGAAGTAAATAAAGGTTTTGAAATTCTATCCTGATTCCCGAGTTCCGCAGAAGCATTAAATATTTCAAATAAAACCTGTTTAGACTTTAAAATTGGTGTTAAGTTGTTGTTTTCTTTAAATATTACTAAAGGCTGAATCATTTTAATTAAAATATGGTTAATATTACGCCTCTAAAATTGAAAAAGCACGCTTGAAAAATGTCGGCATTTGTAAAAGACGTCACAGCAAAACAAAATGGCGACCAAATTTTACCTTATGTCGTGCTTAAATAGCAATTAAGCTCGAAATTTAATCGAAATAATTCATCATTTATAATTAGTTTATAAATACTACTACTACTACTACTACTACTACTACTACTACTAATAATAATAATAAATAAATAAATAAATAAAACTTTAACTTCCAAAAAAGATTTTCTCTCGCTTTCTTACATGGCTATAATCTTTATTAATTACTAAGCGTTGGGACGACTGATCAGAATCGGGAATCGGAAAACTCGGAATTTTTGGTGTTATCGGAATCAGTATCGAAATCGAAAAAAGTAAGCCTAATTTCCGATGCCAAAAATGATTCTTTTAATAGTTTTTCTTTTTTATTTGATGTTGTTTAAAACAAAATGTCCCACTACTACTACTGGTAGTAATGCTGAAATGATAAATATTGATTTTAAACTATTAGTCAATCTAGAATTTATAGATCATGCTCTGCAAGTGATTTTTTTTTTACGGTTGGGAAAATAGCTGCACTTTTAACACGCTTAGGTTAGAAATAGCATTTTCTTTAGGTTTCAGTGTTTTTGAGATGAGGAGTGGTTATTCGTATTATTTAAATTTTTTCGGACTACTGTTCTCATCTTGAGTGTGATTGTCACAACGTTTCGATTGATGAAACCTCAGAAGTATCTTGCCGAATTTCAGAAAATTTCTATCGAACTCGGGAATTTATATAAATACAGTACTGTTTCGCTGTTTCACATCTCATCAGTGTAGCTAAACAAGCAACTACCTGAAACTGAATTATCGTCGGTAAGTCACGTTCCTATTAAAATACTGTTTTTATTAATCTTTTGAGGTAAAGTTTAACACGATATTATCATTGGTTTTTGACGGTTAAATAATTTATTTGTGTATTAGGGTTAACTTTGACATAGACTTTTACTGATCTTTGACGGATAATTTGGAAAAAAAACTGCCATTTGTCTGTAACTTTTAATTTTAATATACCATTTTCATTGGTCTGTTACGATTTGGTTTAACTGTGGTCGGACTCCCGTGCTCAGGTCAATCAACTGACCTCTGACTTCCTTCAGAAACTGTGGCTCGTGATATCTAGTCGACTGGAACACATACACATTGAATTCTCAACGCCTATGTGTAGAATTCTGCTGAAAAGCAGAACAAGCTTGCATGCACCAGAAAGAAAGAGAGACAAACCGGGATTTCTATCTACTAAAAATTAATTTCACAAAAGTTACAGTTCTTTTTTTACATATGTACATCGTCCAGTTACTAAAACATTTCAAGTTTCACAAATCTCTTTCACAAAGCTCACTGGATTACTAGTCAAGATGGCGGAGACGGGATCAGGCGTCAGGAGCTGTTTCTTCTGAGATTTCGGCGCAAAATCTGTCTGATTCGAGCGGTTATTGGCTTTTTATAGTAAGATCAAAGTTTGCGTTTTGGCGATCAATCCAACCAATCAGCAATACGTTTCCTGGGGAATTCCAGACCCAAATTGCGTGTGTGCATTTCAGCAATTGTCTAGAATTTTATAAATTTGAGACCAAAAATGAAATCATTTTACACAACCTTAACGGTCAATATTTGTCAATTTCCTTGCTTAGAACCAGAACATCTGGGCCGGTGTTCTCCAGGCCAGACCTATGTCAGTATCCCTTTTTCTAACATTTCCTGTCATTTGTTTTCAATCAATAAAATATATATCTGGCTTAAACAATAAAAGAAATATATATCTATATATTTTTAATTCAAGTATTTTTGATACCTGCCGTTGTCCGGGATTCAAGTAGACAATCTTAGCACATTTACTCGGTTTTCCTCAGGTTCCAGGGGCGTCTCAATCTCCCCAATGGGGAGCAAATCACTCCCTCAAGACGATCACGTTACATAACGTTACATTTTCATGGCTCTGTTATGTTATGTTAAACATAGAATTTGTATTCGTCTGTTACACTTAATTTTAAGATAACATTTTAATTGGTCTGATACGCCTTAGTATAACCTAGCATTTTAATGGGGTTGTTACGCTTAATTTTAACAGACGATTTTCTTTTTTTATTTTTAAGCTTTAATGAAACATAGCCGCTTCTTTTATATATCACTAACCTATATGCCCGGCGTTGCCCGGCTGTTTGGAGGTGTGTGTTGAGCAAAAAGAAAAAGTGGTAGGAGGCGGGCAGGATCGAACCCGTAGCGCGAAGGAGGAAAAGAACATGAAAAAGAACGTGACGTCTTTGCTCTTGAGCCCATCGCCAAATCGGAAGTGACGTAGATTCAAATTAAGGCTAGCCAATCGAAAAGAGAGGGATAACTTTCGAAAATATCAGCAAAAAAGTGACCCCTCCCTGTAGAAAAGTGCCCACTTAAGGGTGAAAAATTAATGTTTTGGACCAATTTTTCAATATTTGAGTCCGAAGGGTCGAGCTTCAAAATAATACCGATCTCATAAAAATCCGTCGCCCCTGTCGAAAGTGCTTGCGAGACATACATACATACATACATACATACATACATACATACATACATACATACATTTAAACAGACAGGTGAGATTTATATTATAGACGTTTAATTCGCTCTCATTAGTATGTCTACCTAAAATATAAAAAAATTGAGGCTGACTATTATGATTGACATGAAATAAAATTTTCTATTTGCCTGTCACCATTAAACTTGAAATAACAAGGTAATAGTATTGTCGTTGGTCTGCAACTAATAAATTTAAAATAAGATTTGCATCCGTTTATTAAGTTTAAGAGTGAAATAGCATTATCGTCGGTAAATCACGTTTGTTTTAAAATATCACTTTTATGAGCGAGTCTTCCCTTTTTCAGTTTCTTATTATAGAAAAAATTTTTAAAAATGCAACGTCTTCATATTTAATAATCATTTTCACAGTAAGGAAAGGAGTAACAGTCAATTATAAACGAAGCTCTATTGAAATAATGTCAAAAATTATTTTTTTACCAGCAGGCCGCCTGGCATTGCCCTGTCGTGAAATACGCTTAAATCTGATATTTTGATTAATGCAGATTTCGTATTTATTTGTATACGAACAATGGAAGGGGGGTCCCGGTTTTGTTCGGGTGTAAAATACGTTTAAATATGATATTTTAATTTGTCCAGATTTCGTGTATATTATTTTAAAAAAAAACGCATTTAGGTGCTATCACCTAGAATCGAAACTGTAGCATTCAAAGCTGGTAACGTTACCACTACACGTATATAAACCTATAAAAAATTAATAAATTAAAAATAAACTAAGATGAATGTACAGAATTTATAACAATTCTTTTCAATTTTGACAAATTTTTGACCCTTTAAAAACATGTTTAACCGAATAAAGCCCCATGACAATATGCGAATAAAATATCCAATGACTGCGCCGTTTAGTTTCGGTGGAGATTGATTTTGAAAATATGGCGACAGACAGACAGATAGCCCGACAGGCAGATATATAGCTGTTTCTATATTGGAATTCTTTTTGAAGGCCAGGGGAATAGTTAGCCGAAACGTCCTTAAACAACATGAAAATAATAGTCCGAAAACAAATAAATAAATAAAAAAGTCAAACTGATTTTTTATTACTTGTTTTATTATATATTATTTTTTTTTACTTATATTTACTTGTTCAAGCGTTTTTCTTGTTTAAACATTTATTCCCAGTCTTACAAAATTTCCAGCAAAAATTTTCAAAATTTAAAACGTTAGTAATTAATTTAAGGTTAAGCCAGAAATGATGATTCGTTAGTCCGTCACGTTTAGTTTTTAAATTTCATTTTCGTGGGCATGTTTCGGTATAATAAAATGTACCATTTTCTATCGTCTATTAAGGTAAAGTTTAAAATCGGATATTCGTGAGTGTTCGCCAGTGTTCGTGAGTGTTCGCCAGTGTTCGTGAGTGTTCAACGTTGCAGTTTGAGATTTAGCACGCACTGAATGGATGGACGGATGTTATGAATATTCGTTAACGTGTGTGTGTGTGTGTGTGTGTGTGTGTGTGTGTTTTTAACGAAGTCATTTTATTGGTTTATTGAATTAGAGTCTGATTTCGTTCCCTCACATCGCTGTATCGTTCGAGGCTGGACATGCAACATATACGTTCTGGTCTGGATGCGAACAAACAATGAAAGAGTCTGGCATGTTTGAAGAGGATGATGTTGTCAGGAAAACGGAAATCTAATTACTCTTCCTCGTATTATTTGTTCAAACACAAAAACATACTGACAGACACACACACACACATACATATATATATATATATTTATATATATATATATATATATATATATATATATATATAACAGGATAAAATTCCGACGATATGAATTAATAATGGCAAAAGAAAAGCAAAATGATCGATGTTTCGCCCGTTTCGCAGGCTTTTTCAAGAATGAATAGTTAAACATGGTAAAGGACGAGGAGGGCTTGTTTTATCAAGAGTAATGAGAACAACATTAACCAAAGTTGTAATATATATATATATATATATATATATATATATATATAAAATAAAATAAAAATTACAATTAAATTTACCAAAATGATCCAAGATGGTAAAAGTAAAGTATGTTATAAATGTTAAAGAATTAATATTTATAAAATAATCTAAACTAGATGTAAAAGTTCAATAAAACTAAATAAAATAAACTTTCTTGGACTTACAATTTTTGAATTTTGCCGTCATTGCCTTCTTTTCCTTTCACCTGGCTGTCCATTCACGTGAAATCACCTTTTACTTCACCATGTTCCCTCTGCTTTACTTTTTGTTATCAAGTAAGATCTTTGAGTTGACTTACTTGCAGTTTCATCAAATACTTTTGTATGCAATATCCTATCCGCATTTTGCTAATTTCTACCCTCTGATGAGAAGGAAAGTATTTATTCGAAACTCCGCGGATTAAGGACTATCCACTTATTAAGTGTTTCCTTTTCAGATTAAATATATTTTTAAATCTTTTTTCAAAGTGTTTTTAACACGTTTTATTAACTATTTGCTCTTATATATAAATATATATACATATACATACATACATATATATATATATATATATATATATATATATATATATATATATATATATATACAGTGATGCTCATATTTATTGGCAAGGTAAAATAAAAGTTAAATTTTGTCTAATAAATTCTAAAAAAGGGATTAAATTAAAGAAAATAACAAAGTATATTATGTATTTTTAACTGGTCTTTCCGATGCAGCAATCGGATTTTAGAAAAAATAAATAACAAAGGAACAACAAACATAATTGCAAAAAACCCTTGTTCAAAATTATTGGCACGATTTATTTAATAATCAATTGTATAGCCTTTGGCCTTGATTACCTTCCTCAGTCGCTTTTCATAGTTTACAACCAAGTTGTTGCACTCTTCAGTAGTAATTTTAGCCCACTCTTCCTGACAATAATCCTCCAATTGAATAAGATTCTTAGGCTTCCTTTGCATTACCCTCAATTTTAATGTTCTCCATAAATTTTCAATTGGATTAAGGTCTGGGCTTTGTGATGGCCACTCCAAAACATTAATATGATTGTCCTCAAGCCATTTCTTAGTCAGTTTAGCCGAATGCTTTGGGTCATTATCTTGCATGAACCAGTAAGTATAGTAAGTTATAAAATATATATGGCGATTAAGCTACACTGAATATTCCGCTTTTGATCCATTCTAGGACCCATCAGGCTTATGCGCGAATTTTGTGGTTGTTTGTCGTTTTTATATACGCATCTTCTATTGATATTTTAGTTAGCCAATCAGCTTTTTAGTATCCACCGCGCCCTTCCTATCAGCCAATGAGCATGCACTTATCGGACAAAGACCTATTTGACCTCTGGTTGACCTGTTCCTTTGTTTGTGCTCTATTTAGCCTGGATATCTAGTTTCTTGATCTGTTTTAAATCTAGGTTAGTGGGTTGTTTTTATGTTAGTTTATATATATATATATATATGTGTGTGTGTGTGTACATACATATAACCACATATGTATACATATATATATATATATACATACATATATGTGTGATCGTTTATGTATATTCATGTTTATTTAATTTATTTATTTGTTTATTTTCTATTGTTATTTTTAGTTTAAAAACTATTGTGTATCGCTATGCTAGAGTAAATTTTATCTTGTGAACACCGTTATTTGTTATGTCTCTTCTACAGTTTAATAGATGCTGGGGTTGTTTAAAGTACAGGATAACAAATTTTTCATGAAGGCATAATCTACATGAGTCGTCTAGATCCCTACACGTGGTAGCTTGTCTTACTATTTTCCATTCGACTACCGGCGAATGTCCGCTTTCCTTGAGTTCCCAGTATTTATTTGCTAGCGTTTTCATACAGTGTTTTTTATTGTTGAATGTACTTTTGTGGTCATAATATCGAGTTTTGAAATCTAAGGAAGTCATACCTATGTAATATTGTTTGTAACTCGGGTTCTCTTTCGCAAATATTGTGGCCTGGTAAACTACGCTTTCAGTTAGACATGTATTTTTAAGTGGGCAAAGTGTGCGGTATCTACAGTTGCATTTCGTTATTAGTATTTTTATTTATAGTATGGTTGTTCTTATCCAGGGTTCGTTTATTATTATTATTATTATTATTATTATTATTATTATTATTATTATTATTATTATTATTATTATTATTATTATTATTATTATCCTGCTAGTGTTAGTTTTATTTTTGTCATGGTGTCTAATTTTTTATTGTTTATTTTGTTATTGTTTACATTGTTTTTATTTAATATTTTTGTTATTATGTGCTTTAATTATCACATAATAACAAAATATTAAATAAAAGAACTGACCCAGTAAATCATCGCCCCATTAGCCTCCTCCCACTTTTTGACACAATATTTGAGACCATAATTAACCAAGCTCTAGTCTATCACCTTACAGATGCTGAACTTCTGACTGACCAACGATATGGATTTATGCAAGCCCGTTCCACAGCAGACATCCTAATTGTAATCTCAATGTATATACCAGTCACTGGACAAAGCGGGGGAGGATAGAGTGGTAGCTCTAGATATATCTAAGGCTTTTGACAGGGTATTGCATGAGGGTCTTCTCAAGAAAATCAGATCATACGGCATAACTGGAAGAATACATAACATTATTAGATCCTTCTTGGATAAGAGAAAAATCCAGGTAGCCCTTGACGGTCGTACATCTAAACAATATGATATAAATGCAGGAGTGCCTCGGGGGCATATCCTTCGACCTCTGCTATTCTTAATATTCATAAATTACCTCCCTGACAAAATTGGGTATGTATGCTGACGACACCACACTCTATAACAGACACGACAGGAAAGCAAATGAACACATATCTAAAGAAATGACAGAAACACTAGAGGATGACCTCCGATCCGTAGTGGAATGGGGACAAAAATGGATGGTCACCTTCAATGCTGCCAAGACTAAACTTGTTTCCTTCAATAATTACAAGAACCCTTCCCTACCGCCAATAGCAATGGCTAATGGCTCTTTATCTGAAAGTACATTTTTAAACTCCTTGGCCTAACGTTCACAGGAAACATGAGTTGGACCAATTACATTGAGAACATTGCCAGGGCCGCTGCGAAGAAGGTGGGTTCTCTCTACCGGGCTAGAAAGCTACTAACGCCTGAAAGTATCCTATACCTCTATAAAACCACCATTCGCCCATGTATGGAGTATTGTTGTCATATTTGGGCTGGTGCATCTATCTCTAGTTTCTCGCTCCTAGACAAGGTTCAAAAGAGAGTCGCCAATCTGATAGGTCCTGAACTGTCAGCTAAATTTCAGCCTCTGTCCCATCGACGAAATGTTGCATTCCTCTGCCTGTTCTACAAGTACTTTAACGGAGAATGCTCTTACGAACTGCAACCACTTGTGCCTCCACGACGTAAATACCCGACAAACCCGACAAGCAGCTAAATCCCGCCCTTCACAATAGAGATCCCTAGATGCAAGAGAGCTTTCTACTCCAGTAGTTTCTTGCCCAGAACAGCTAGACTTGGGAATTCCCTTCCGGGCCCCCGCTTCCCCGACTGCACTGACATGCAGAAGTTCAAGTGCAACGTGAACCGACATCTTGCTGCCCAAATTCCCACACATTACCCCTGATGCTTATGTCCCCGATAGTAACTCTCTACAACAAAGTGGCACTGTGCCTTGTTTGGGGTGAAAATATAATTTATACATTTTTTTTTAAACAGTGAAATATAACGAGGTTAATACAATAGTGCTCAATACAGAAGTAGGGCGAGTTACATTTAAAATTTGTCTTCACATAAGCGGGAATGTGTTGCTACACAGTCATGAACATGTTTCGGTCTACTAGTATTTATTAACTAGATACCTCTTAAGACAACAACTCTTATTTTCGAAAGCAGAATTCTAAATCCTTTTGCTGATGTAAAGACACATTTTAAATACGTGTGTGTGTGTGTGTGTGTGTGTGTAACCCCCGCTTTTTTCTTTCGTATTTCTTTTAAAACACTTCTTTCTAATACTAACAACCACTTCTGTAAGGTCTGACGAGGCTGTTTGATCGTAAACATGGTCCAACATCTGAAACATATGTAACCAAACATATACAACGGTAATAGAAAAATAAAACACATATTTGCTCTGCAATAGTATTGAGAACTGTCTTCAGGTTTTTACTAATTACCAGTTTTACCATATATATATATATATATATATATATATATATATATATATATATACGTGTTTGTGTGTGTGCGCGCGTGTGTGTGTGTGTTTGTATATATATATATATATATATATATATATATATATATATATATGTATATATATAGTCGGGCTAATAAGTATTCGATACATGCCGGAAAATGCTATTTTTCATTTTAATAAACACTTATAAAACGGAATTCCAAACAACATTTTCACTGTATAAAGCTTGCATCATAACGAGCATATTACTACTCGGAATGTTAACATATTAATTTTAGAAAGGATATCAAAACGAAAATTCTGAAATTGCTAGTGTAATTAGTATTCGATACATCGTGACTAATGATCATTTAATATTTGCATGCAAACGTTTCTTATATTTCGATTCAAGGTTGTGGCACTTATTTGGAGGAATTTTAGACGATTCCTCCTTAAAAATTTGTTCCCACTGTTTCAGATTAATGGGCTGACGTTTACCGACCCGTACGTTCACCTCTCGCCACAAATTCTCGATCGGACTAAGGTCCGGGGATTGACTGGGCCACAGCAACACGTTTATAGAATATTCAACAAACAAGTTCTGTGTTAATTTTGCACAAACCCTCACTATACAAGTCTTCTCTCATAGAATTGAAATTACTCACTTTTTCTAACTCAGTAAACTATATATATATAAACTTATATATAATAAGCTACACTGAATATTTCGCCTGAAGAGTCCTAGAGTGGATGAAATACGGAATATTCAATGTAGCTCAATCGCCATATATATTTTATAACTTACTATATATATATATATATATATATATATATATATATATATATATATATATATATATATATATAGTAAGTTATAAAATATATATGGCGATTGAGCTACATTGAATATTCCGTATTTCATCCACTCTAGGACTCTTCAGGCGAAATATTCAGTGTAGCTTATTCGCCATATATATTTTATAACTTACTAACTAGCTCTACCTACGTATTGAGCACTTTTGAAGTAAATACTTAGAGTTTACGCATAAATCTATACTTTCGTATATTAATTTTATGTGAGTAAATTAAGTATATATATATATATATATATATATATATATATATATATATATATATATATATATATATATATATATATACAGTGGCGGCTCGTGCCTGGTGCTGTGGAACTGCAGCACCCCCACGTCATTTCTACTCATTAGTACACGTTAAAAAGAATACTTTTTTTTTTTTTTTTAGTATGCACTGATAATATATCATATTAATTATATATATATATATATATATATATATATATATATATATATATATATATATATATATATATATATATATATATATATATAATCCTGAAGCTTAATGTCGATAATTGTCCCCATACTCATATAAGCATAAAAGCAAAACTTTGCTTGGGGCTGCGAAATCAACAGTTACACATTCTTAGTGAAATTCGCTTGTGCGCATGCCCGATCTAGAACGGTTAATATGAGTCAAATTGGAACTGTATTTTCCGCAGTTCCAAACGCGGTGTTTGCGCGTTTTCGCTTATTTATTTATTTTTTTTTTTAAGAAGCTTTGTTTACAAATGTTTTCTTTTTATTATTATTAAAAAGTGTAACGTGTTCTTGTAAATAAGATCTCCAACTTAAAAAAAAAAAAAAAAATCTCACCCTTTTAAATGCGATTTAAGCAGACAAAAATATATAATATGCCAAACTTTTTTTTTTAATTAAAAGTGTTCGGGCTTTTAGCCTTGAAGTTACAAATGTTATTTTTTATTTTACCTATATGGCTTATTTTATTTGTATTTTTAAGTAGTTTAAAATTTATTTATTTTGTAGTAGTTTAACTTTACAGAATAAAAAATATTTACATTTTTTTTATAGAAAAGCGAAGAAAAGTTTATTTTTTTAAAATACATTTTAGTTAGAAATATTTTTGCCTTATATATATGTATATATATATACACACACATATATATACATATATATATACACATATATATTCACACGCATATATACACCCACACACACACATATATATACACACACACATATATATATACACCCACACACACATATATATATGTACACACACACACATATATATACACCCACACACACATATATATATACACACACATATACACACACACATATATATACACACATATACACACACATATATACACACACATATATATACACACGATATATATATACACACATATATATACACACATACATACACGCACATATATATACACACACACACATATATATACATATATACACGCATATATATATATAAACACACACATATATATATACATATATACACGCATATATATATACACACACACATATATATATATATATACACACATATATATACATACACGCACATATGTATACACACACATTATATATATATATATATATATGCACACATTATATATATATACATACATATATATATATATATATATATATATATATATATATATATATATATATATATATAAAGCTTTAGCATTTATTTACATCCCACGAGGACAAAGCAAGAAGTTTTACACTTTTAACAAAGTTTTTTAATTAAAATGTGCAATAACAAGACGAGTATGTAAAACCGTTTTTATAATAAGCTTAGTAAATAGCAAAGTTTGTTTTTATTTTTATATAAAAAGTTGTAAAAAGATTTGTAAATAAAATTATGTATATTTAATTTTTTTTTTTGCTCATAGTACAAACATGTAAACTTTTTTATTCTATATTTTATTTACAAAGTTTTGTTATAAACACACATTTTTAAATTTTAAATAAAACTGTTATCCAATAAAACCATTTTTAAATGGTAATCTCCTTACTTTACCATCGTTTGCAGTCAAAGATTTTGTTTTTATGAAAAAATAAATAATTAAAAAATTGTAAATAAAATGTATTTAAACAATGTTTTTCGTTTGTTTGCCTGCGGTAAAATTTTATTTAATCTGTAAAGTTTAAAAGAAATATATTTGTATATTTTTTTTATTACTCTGTAAAGTGTATACAATTTAAAATAGTGTTTTTTGATTAAAATGTTTTTGCGTATTACCCCTTTTTCGACGGCTTATAATGGCAAAGTTAAAAATATTTGTATTAAAAAAGCAATTTTAATGACAAGCTTATTTTTTATACGCTTAATTTTAATTAAGCTTTTTATAAATAAAACCGTTGTTAAATAGTAAAACTTTTTTCGTTAATAAAAATCTGTGACCTAAAAGTTATAAAAGTATGATTCAACTCAGTTAGAACTTCCGGTTCAGTTGAATCGCAAAAAGAGGATCACATAAACATTGTATTCCTTCTACCCTAATTGATATTCTACTAATAGACTACCTAGTACTTACCTTTCCCAATACAATTGATATAAAAAGAATTTAACCATGGTCTCCTTGCACCCCCAAGAAATAACTTCTGCGACGGTAAATGAACTTCAACAGATTGAGTTTTCACAGCAGTCTCTCCATGATAAAGTTGTAATTAAGAAAAGAAGCCGTTCAACGCCTGATATTCAAATATCTCAGCCAGGCATTAGCAACAACAAAGTGTATATTCGTAGCTTTAATGGTACCAACGGAAAAGTTAGCTTTGCGGCGGTGAACTAAAAAAGGCATTGTTCTGCTTTCCTTGTTTGTTGTTAGGGGGTGATGTAACATGGACAAAAGATAGTTTCAGAACTATTAGCAAAATGAAAGATAGAACTGAAAAGCATGAGAAGCACGTTGACAATGTAGTTTCCCTATCAATTTTGGGGACCATAAATATTAAAGCAAAACTTAGTGAGGCCTGCAGACTTTCAATCAATCATCATAACATGGATGTTAAGAAGAACCGTGAAATTTTATCTAAAATAATAGATTGTATTTTCTTTTGTGGGAACTTTGAAACTCCCTCACGAGGACATGATGAAAAAGATTATTCAGTAAATCCAAGTGTATTTAGAGGATTTTTAAATTTTGCATCTTAATTAGATCCAGATTTAAAGAATCACTTAGAAACCAGTAATGTCTTCAAAGGTGTTTCCAAGACTATTCAGAATGACATACTTGACTGTCTTTTACAAATATACCATAATGAAATAAGGGCAGAAATTAGCAAAGCTTCCTTTGTAGCTGTCATGGCTGATGAAATAACTGCTGTGTCTGAACATACACAAATGATCCTTGTTTTACGGTACGTCTTGGATGAACAAATACTTGAACGCATTTGGGGATTCTTTATTCCAGAAAACCAAACCGCTGATAGGATATCAAAATGTATTCTACAACAATTAGATATAATCCTTCAAGGGAATCGCCAAAAACTGATAGCTCAGACATTTGATGATGCAAATGTCATGAAAGGCAAAAAAGCTGGTGCTCAGGCGAAAATAAAAGCAGTTTATAGTAATGCGCATTTCACTCACTGTTATGCGCATCAACTTAATTTAATAATGAGGAATGCAGCAAGCATTACACGAAATGCTAGAATATTTATCTCTAACATTTTGGCTATTCCGACTTTCTTTTCTAGATCACCACAGCGTCTGTCCATTTTTCAAGAACATCTGGATGTAAGCATTCTACATGTATCCGCCACAAGGTGGAACTTTAACATACATAAATAGAGTTCATGAAAATGTTCAAGCATAAAAAAACTGTCACTGAAATTCAGTCAACATCATATGTAGATGAGACCGTTGCAGAAGCGACAGGAATTCTGAAATATTTGAACGATGACAATTTCATATTTTGGTTTGAGCTATTTCATAAAATTATGTCTCATGTTGAAATTATTTCTCGGGAAATTAGCATATATAAAGTCAATGAATACATAACAAATTTCAAAACTGCTATTTTAGAGATAAGAAACACCAAATACTGTGAAAATTCTTCACAAACACTCAAGGGCGAAGCTAAAGAACTGTGTGACTATATATCTGTTGATATAACGGACAGATATT
Organism: Euprymna scolopes; assembly: GCF_053919585.1. Lineage (NCBI taxonomy): Eukaryota > Metazoa > Mollusca > Cephalopoda > Sepiida > Sepiolidae > Euprymna > Euprymna scolopes. The sequence goes on from NC_136523.1 coordinate 25,949,557, forward strand.
CTTCAACTAAACATTTAATACTTGCTAAATTGTTTAACAAGATAAGCTTTGCTAGTTTTAAGAAAAAAAACTACCTACAGAAGAGATATCCTTGACAACTGAAGCATATTCCATGATTGACAAAGAAAAGTTTGAAACTGAGCTAGAAATATTTTATAGTAGGTCAGATATCCATGAGTATTGCAAAGTAATTGATCTCCTGAAATTTATTTTGGAAAACAATTTAAACGATGTTCTTAGTGAAATCACAAAACCCATAAAAATTATCTTGACAATTCCCATGACTACATAAGAGATAGAACGTTGTTTTTCAACTCTGAAAAGAATAAAAACTTTTCTAAGGAACACCATGGGTTGCGAAAGACTAAATGAACTTGCAGTGCTTTCAATTGATAAAAAAGTTCTTCAGCAGTCATTCAGAAGTTAAGGAGAAAATTATCAATCTTTTCTCACAAATTAAAACAAGAAGAATGGAGTTTACTTTCAAATGAATGTAATAAGTAAAATATTTACATCTATTTAGGATTCCTTTAAATTATTGTATTTTTATACGTGTGCATACGTATAAATTATGTATAATTTTACGTTTGTTTTATTTTTACACAATATTAAAAAAAATAGGTGTTTTCTTTATAACAGCACCCCCACTAATCTTAGGCACGAGCCGCCACTGTATATATATATATATATATATATATATATATATATATATATATATATATATATTCCGAATCGAATCAGCTGTTATGGAAAACCTGTGATTATAAGATTTATAAAATATTACTGGTCGTAATATTGTACGTATTATCCCATCTAAATAGACAGGATAGAGCAAATAAAGCAAATTATAGTGATTCAATCAAATTAAAATAAACTTTATTAAAATCAAGGATTTTTATTCAAATCAAGGATTTGCTTATGTTTTCTCCTCTGAAGAGATGATAGGCATCGAAACCCAATAGAATAAGTGGATAAAATTTTGAAAGTATTCTCTGTCTTACTTGGAGTCATAAAAAAATCCTTGATTTGAATAAATGTTTTTTTAAATTTCATGTTGCTATATATATATATATATATATATATATATATATATATATATATATATATATATATATATATACATATATATATATATATATGTGTGTGTGTGTGTGTGTGCGTGTGTATGTTATTTTTTTTGTTTTGCGGTACTTTTTGAATGAATCCACTTATTTATACGATAGCGTATTTTTACCTAAATGCGAGTTGGGAATAATTTCCCCTTAAACCAATTTTGGTGTCCCTAAATGGGGAACTGCATAGGTATTAATTTTAAAGTATAATTATCCACTGAAACCTGTTTCGTCGTCAGCTACTCTGATGAGTCGTAGACGACGAAACACGTGTCATTGGATAATTATGATTTAAAAATAACACACACATATGTGTGTGTGTGTCCGGCTGCGTTTTGAAATCCTATTCTTTTTTTCTAGTGTGTTGTTATTCATTAACTCCCGATTTCCTAATCTAGTTTAAATCAATTATTAATCATGAATAAATTGTGGTTTCAGATTTTACAGCTTTTTAAATATTGTATAGTTGGGGGTTGAGTGCGTGTACGTGTCACTATTCTATATCTAGTGGCTCTTCACTATCTCAACCCAAGTTATCTTTGTAACCTATTTGAGATCGTCCGTGATCGTCTACATGTTCATGTGTGTGTGTGTGTGTGTGTGTGTGTGTGTGTGTGTGTGTGTGTGTGTGTGTGTGTGTGTGTGTGTGTGTGTGTGTGATGTCTATATTTCGACATACCTTATCAACTGCATCGTTGGTCTTTCGATCCACCTGGGACGTTATCTGTTCTTGGAGTTGTCGAACTCAGAAGAATGGAAAGTGCAATTTTTTGCTTGTGGTTAATTCTAATCTCCAATTTGAAGACACGTCATCTATCTCCCAAGCGGGGGGGGGGGGGGCAACCGTTAACTCGTCCGCTCTTCTTTACGTCAAAATTCCAACTCTGCTCTATGTCCAAACAACCTGATCACGTGGTAACAACCACGTTCTTCCGGTTCAGTTATTTTTAGAACTTCCGGTGCAACTTATTCATTTTATACCTGAATAATGTTTTGACAACTTTTCTCAAAACATAGCTTCCCATCAGATCTCTTGTTTATTTCCAGTTAGATAAATTGCAAGATCGAGAAAGATAGATCGAGATAGATAGATAGACACATCGAGATAGATAGACATAGATATATAGATAGATCGACAAACAGATAAATAACAGATAATTTTTCGTGTTTCACAACTAGATAAAATAAACACCTTCAGTTCTGAAATCAGCCCGTTGCGAGTCGTGTCTTGATCCGCCTTTTGTATTTGAAGGATCGCACAGAAGACTTTTGATGAAATGAAATAAAGATATGCCAAGTCTTACAAATGTTATAACCTTGTAAGAAGTTTATATCTTGAATTAAAACATGGACGGAAATCTAATGAAGCAGCTCCCATGCCTATTCATATCCCTTCTGCCATTGAGGAGGCGACTGCCAGTTAAGTTGAGGTTGCAATTATGGAAGATCAACGCGTGACTATTTGCCAAATAGACGAAGATGTCAAAGTTATTACAATTATTTAAAAACTGCCATTCCTTATTGAAAATGGCGTCCAGCGTTTTCATGTGTGTATTACCAATAAAAGTGCCGATACGAAAAAAGTCTGGAAATTTCTTGAAGGCACGTCATAATTCTTGGCATCTATCCAGAAGCGAGAACGAGTCCAATGTCCGAGAGAAATTTCGAGATGTGCCAAAATGATGACTCGAAAGATTGATTATACCGGATTAACCTGGGTGTAGCAATTTGATTCAAAGACAAAGCCCAGTCAATGTAGAGGAAGCACTTGGAATCAACACCTGCAAAGAAGACAACGATGCAGCCCCCCCTCCCCGCTTGCAAGGTTATACTCACAGATTTTTGAAAAAGTCAGTTTGAAAAAAAAATGTTTAGTTTTAACAAAAATTACTTCCGAAAAGAAAAGGGGGGAGGCAGACAACTCCATCGAAATTAGAATTAGAATCTCCGGTTGCTCGAATGACACGCTAAAATGTCACCGGAATAAAGAATTAACAAGAGAGAATGTCGTGCTTGTCGTACATTTGTCGCGCCTTAATTTGTATTGCACAAATTGCAAAACTCTTACAATATAAACTTTCCAGACTATTGTAACACATATTGAGTGTCATGTTACGCCATGAAGTAGATAAAGGGCTCGGTTCAAAATTCCGGGTCCTGGATATGACCTTAAACTATATCCGATGGTGAGGCCCCAGCTTACAGGCATTGGGGATTGTGGAGCCATCCTTTAATTGGCATTGCTCACAGGTCCACTCTGACCTGGAGTGGTAGTACCTGTTATGGCCCCAACTATGGGTTAAATTGAAACCGACTTGGAAAAAAACAAATATATTCTATTAAAAAATGTTTTCTTCAAAATAACTGGATTCGGCATTAAAAAACCTGAAAAGGGTTGACATGCCATAAAACAAAAACAACCAACCAATCAAAATTCCGTCCAAATTCCCGAGTTCGACAAGATACAGCTGAAGAAGGTCGGAGGTTATATCAATCCGAAATGCTCTGAAAATGACGCTCAAATTGAAGACCAATAGTCCGATAAACACAAGTAATACAAGTAACGAGGTTATCTCCCTTGACTTCTTGCTGTCCTCTGATTTTCTTCCTTTTCTAATGAATAGCCAATGAGAATAGAAACATAAGAACATAAAATCACCCACCTGTTCAATTAAATAGTTTCTAAAATATCGATTTCTTTTTAATTAATTGATTTACAATCGTTTACCCCCGCAGTAAAATTGGCATCCCACACGCGCGTCTAATTATTTCAAATTAATAACCAAGTGAGATTGTCTTCGTCTCGGGCTAAGCATTCCGTTGTGTTCGTTGGCGGATCTCCATCAAGAAATATGGTTTTTCGTATTATTTGCATTCATCGGAAGCCTCATTATTAACACTTAGCGGCCTGATTTACAGCCAACAACCGACACCTCGACTGTCTATTCTTTTATCGACTATTCCTATCTATCTATCTATCTATCTATCTATCTATCTATCTATCTAACCAGTCAGTCATTAATCTATCTATCTCTTTTAATACCTCGATTCCGTTTCAATATATGTATGTATGTATGAACGTATGTATGTATGTATGTATCTATCTATCTATCTATCTAACCAGTCGGCCATAATTCTGTCTATCCTTTTAATATATCGATTCCGTTCCAATGTATGTATGTATGCATATACAGCATAATCACGTTGACACCTGTTCCCGTCAGATCCCTGAAGTTAAGCAAAGTTGAGCCTGGCTAGTACCTGATGGGTGACCATTTGGGAATTCTAGGCGCTGTATGTGCTTTCCGCTTATCTCGGCATTGTTTACTGTCGTCCTGAACTTCTACTAAGACTAATAAATGCGCTAAATCAATATATATATATATATATATATATATATATATATATATATATATATATATACACACATATATAAATATATATATATATATATATATATATATATATATATATATATATATACAGAATGTTACAATAAGATGTATGCACCCTTTAAATTATCTCAACTTGCTACATGAATACGCTATGCCACTTTCCCAAGAGATGTTTAGGAATAAACAACGACACTTCCTGCAAAATGCAGCACTTCCCCACTATCATCATGACGTAAGAGCATATCTTGATAGTCACTTGCGAAACAGATAGTTAGGACGAAGAGAAAGTATCGAGTACTGTCCACGCTAACCGGATTTTACTCCCGCTCCTGGATTTCTTTAGGGGGCGAGTGGAAGGCATGTTCAACACAGTGTTCACACCATTAAACGAGCTACCATGGATGAGTTGAAAGCAACCATTGAAAGCAGATGTGTCAACATACTAATGGAACTGATTAGGAATGTTTTCGATTCAAGGAGTAAAGGTTGTCAGTTGTTCATGGACCACAATGGCCAACAATTTGAACACTTTCGATAACTAACTGGTTTCTATATTTGTTTAAAGTATTTTGATGTTTGAAACTTTTCTTTCTCATAATAAATGTTGGTTTTATGGTCATTTAAAGAATGTATACATTTTATTGGGGCACGCTATAATGTATAAAATTTCGAAATGCAATGTAAACTATCATAGTTTAATCGTGCTCTTTCTATTTTTATTCAATACTTGTTCTTGGTCCTTTCTTTTCCTTAGTCCGATTCCCGTGGACTTCAGGTTAAAGAAATTCTGAGTTCTGGTCCAAACCTAGGCACAACGATCTGTCCGAAACATTAGTATATCATGTTTTCAACCATATATATGTATATATATATATATATATATATATATATATATACATATATATATATATATATATATATATATATATATATATATATATATATATATGTGTGTGTGGCGATTAAGCTACACTGAATATTCCGCAAGAATCCTAGAGTGGATGAAACGCGGAATATTCAGTGTAGCTTAATCGCCATATATGTTTTATAAATTACTAACTAGTTCTACCTACTTATTGAGCACTTTTGATGTAAATACCTGAAGTTTGCGCATAAATTTATACTTCGTATATTAATTTTATGTGAGTAAATGAAGTATATATATACATATATATATATATGCAATATATAAATACAATATATATATATATATATGTATATATATATATATATATAGATATATATATGTATATATATACTAGCAAAAGTACCCGTCCTTGACTGTGTTCAAAAACACCCTACAGAAAATGGACTCTGACTTATGAAAGTATGATAGGTTATGAAAAGGAAGGCTTGTTAATTTGGGTTGAATTTGGGGTATCAAAACCAAAGCAAAATATGATGAAAGGAAAAATAAAATAGATAAACCCCATAATTTATTATACCATACCCGTTCTCACTGGAACACTTATCGCAATATTCTGTGGATCTATAGTAAAAAACCTTGTTAAACTTTGTGACATATTTCCATTCTATGGAGGTCAGGTGTGAACGAACACCCCATAATTTTATTATACCATATTTCTTCAAACTGAAACATATTTATCAAAGTATACTTACGCAGATAGATATGAAAAGTCTTAATATAAGTGTGTGCCTATTTCCATTCTATGTAGGCCAGGCGCGAACGCCGACCCCACAATTTTATTATACTATCCCTATTTAAGTTAAAACATTATTATGAAAGTATTCTTATGTAAATCTATATCAAAACCACTTGTAAACGTTTTTTGTTCATTTTTAAATGTTTTATTTCCATACTTTGTGGGTCAGGCGCGAATGCAGACCCCACAATTTTAATAAATCATAATTATGCCAGATCAAACATACCCATTTCTGTGTCTTGATACATCTTCTATCATTATATGTAATCAGTTTTTTAAAATAGTCAACCATATAGGAGCCTATTCGTGACCAGACACACACAGACGTTCAGCTTTATATTATAGATATACGCCATAATCGCGTTGACACACCGGTTCTCGTTAGATCATCGAAGTTAAGCAACATTGAGCCTGGTCAGTACAAGATGAGTGACGAATCTGGAAATGTCAGGCGTTGTATCTAGGACGACTTCGAAACCTCCCTGAAAAAGTTGCAATAACCTAACGTCGTCCAATCTCTTAATGGGGGATACACAGACGGTCCAAAAGTAACTGAACGATTTAAAGTCTTTGTCGTTTTACCATTACTGATTATTTTTTTCATTATTTGAGATATTTTCCCAATAATATTTTGGAAGTTAATTCGGAATAGCATTGAACAACGTACGCAAATTGTAAAACCGTTTTACCAAAAAAAGGGGCCAATTATTTTGACCAAAAGAGCTTATCGACGACATATTTATGTGATAGCCCCGACTTTTATTTGTGAGGATATCTTAAGGATAGAGTCTTAAGAAGCCCCTAAACCTTGCCGGACTTGAAGTAAAACATCAAGAACGAATTAAGGGAGTTAAATCGCAATCCAGAGATTCTGCAATATGTCATGAATAATTATCTGCAAGGAGCAAAAATATGCGAATTGAAAATGGGCAACATTTAAAATACATTATTTTGCATGAATAAATAGTGTTTGAATTTTGCATTTAAAATAAAATTGGCAATATCTTTGATTGTGTTAAAATTACAGAAAGATATCATCCAAAATAAGGATTCTATTTAAGTTCAAAATCTTTCAGAGACTTTTTGAACACGCTGTATGACACTGTTGTTTCCAGTGGAGAGTTAATTAGTTGCGAAACGTCTGGGGAATAAACGATATCAAACGATAGGCACATGGAAACATCAACGCAACGGGTCGATATGCCGTCGACTATACCTGGCTGGGATGGTTCGGTTCTTGTGTTTTCATTGCGTCGTTACAGCCAGCATTTCATCGTCGTCGGCATTAGTGGCAGGAATCGCAGACTGAAATCGAACGCTTGTACAAAAATAGCAAACAAATGCATTTTTATAAAAATATATAATTTATTAACCATTTATCAATGATGGAGCATATTCAGTCGACCATTGCCTGCGCACCAAACTACTATATGCTGGCGCGTGCACAATCCAAGCTTCAAATATTTAAACGATAGAATTGCAATTCAATTCCCCTCTTCTTCAATGCAAGAGAGAGAAAGAGAGTAAACGAAAGAGAGAGAGAGAAAGAGAGTGAACGAAAGACAGAGATAGAGAGAGAGACAGAGAGCGAGAGAAGGAGAGTGAAAGACATAAAGAGAGATATTAATAACGTTTAAACATTGTTTTGTTTTTGTATGACTCGATGACGAATGCTTTGGTGTTTGACTTTTCGAATTCAAGGGTCTCAAATCGTTTGACTTTGTTGTTATATTATTAAAAACTGTCACTTTTGCCTCGAGTCATATCTGATTGACAATATTCTAACATTTTCAAAATCACAAAGCACCTGCTAAACACATCAGCACCTCACACGTACAGACGAGTTAGGAAAAAGGTTCGTTAATACAGAAGCCCCCAGCTCCTTAAATGCCACAGCTGTATATGCGATTGAGGAGGTCTGTTTTCTGTGACTCACTATATATATACACACACACACACACACACACACACACACACACACATATATATATATATATATACATGAAATAAAATAGAGGTGGAAGGACCTGGATACTCAACGTTTCGCCCGATTTATGCGGGCTTCTTCAAGAGGGATGGTCATTGACTTGAAGAAGCCCGCATAAATCGGGCGAAACGTTGAGTATCAAGGCCCTTCCACCTCCATTTTATTTCATATCGTCGGATTTAATCCAGCTCAACAATCACACACACACACACACACACACACACACACACACACACACACACACACACACACACATATATATATATATATATATATATATATATATATATATATATATCGTCTATATTTGAATAAAAAAATGTAAAAAATAAAAATGAATGCAGTTTAAATTCCCGGAAAAAAAGAAACTAACTTTAACCAATCGCAGACTTAGCACCATCATAATCCGACTTCTAAAAAGATTATAATTAAAAAAGAAAATGTATATATATATATATATATATATATATATATATATATATATATATATATATATATATATTGTATGTTTTGTGCATCTCATACTCCCATGGAATTTCCTCTTTTGGAGGAAGACGGTTAAACGTGCATAGCGTTAATGTCGTTTCAATTTACATTCTGTATTGCGATATTAATGAATTCACGTATTCGCTACTTTTTCAAACAACATGTGCAATTTGGATGTTTGCGTTTACGACGTGTGCTTTTACGACATTTCGGCCATGCTATCAAGCTATCTTGATCAGTTTTCCTTAAGATTTAATTAAACATGGCTATCGTATCGCATCGGACGTGTAATACATTTTAAAATGAAAAAAATATGACATTCATCTATATCCATGCTAGACACACTCCCTTTCAATTGCCAAGGCGTTTTGATGGGGTTTTTTTTCCGCTGTTCACATATTTAAAAATGAAATAAATATTTGATACTAATACCGGAAGTACCTTTAGGCTATAAAGTAGTATTTCCCGTTCGCTGATTTTGCAATTTAAACATCATGTGTATCCCAATTCGCTGTTTCGCGATCTACATGAAGTTGAACGTCAATATTTGACATTAATTGTATTAATAGACCTGCCAAGAGTAGCTATATATTACATATTTTATATAAACACACACACACACACACACACACACACACAAACACACACACACATACATATATATATATTTAGTAAGATGATTGAAAATTTATAATTAAAATTAGATTTTGTTTCAAAAAACTATATGTTAAAATTATTGTCCATGTCTTAGTGTCTATCTTTAAAAACATCGTTTCCGAAACGATCCTACAATTTATTGATTTTGTTTTATTCCTTCTTATGAAACCGATTTTTAATTTTTAATTTTTAATTTTAATTATAAATGATCAATCATCTTACTAAATATTAAAATAGCTCTAGCATATATATGCCTATTGAGCTTATTATATCTCTACATTACAACGAGCACAGTTTTTCTTAGTGATTTTACTATTAAATTAAAATACACTCTGCTCTTTAGACTGCTGTTCTAATCCCCTATATATACATATATACATATATACATATATATACATATATATATATTTGTGTATATATACACATATATATATATATACATATTTCTGTAAAAAATATCTTTTCTTATAATATATACTAATCCTTATTTAAGATGCTCAATTACATTACAGAGCAATATAGAGAATAAACGACAAAAAATTATATTCCCCAATTCGTGATGTTGACCATCTTATAATTTATTGCTTTAATTCAGTTGACTTTTACAGTTCTTGACAGTATCTGTTTCGTAGCGCAAAATTACTTACTTAATTATTATATCAATCACTGAATCTACAACGCTCTTTATCCATCAAAAGAAATAGCAACAATCAATCCGGCAAAATGAGATGAAGTGTTATTTGATTAAAATCCGAAAATTGGAAGAGGAGCTGCAAGTACTTTTAATATGTTTCCATTACGCCATTTTGAATTTTATCAAAGAAAGTCATTAACCTAACTAACTATCTATCTACATTAATTTATGAATCTTCTACCAAAATGTTCTATTTAATAATTAGTAAATTTATTAATTCTAAGTTGTGTGTACATACTTATTAAAATAACATCAATAAATAATAAACGTTTATACATGTTTGCATATACGAAACTCAACTAAACTACAAAAAAATAAAACGATTGATTGTTACGGTTATAATAAATAACCAATTGGTTTGAATTGAGAACCATACATAATTCAGTTATGTTGACTATTATAATCAACCTTATTAATATTCCAGTTATATTCCTTAGAATCATTCAATTCAAACTTATAATAAAGTTTAACAATTTGCTAAAAGTTCCTTTTTTTTTCGTAAATGTAAATAGTTAAAATTGATTTAATTCAAAGTGTGATCACGTTACCTTCCTTGGATCAAATCTAACGATATAAAAGGAATAAATTATACGATCGTCAACATCATGAATTTTGGAATATATTTTTGTCATTAATTCTCTCTCCCTATCTCTATCTCTCTCTCCCTCTCTATCTCTCCCTCTCTCTCTCTCTCTCTCTCTCTCTATATATATATATATATATATATATATATATATATATATACATACATACATATATTTGAAATATTGCAAATTTCAATGTATACTTTTTTCATTTAACGGATTGAGATTGTTATGATAATAAACTGAATAACCTTTAATTTTGAGTAAAGCTCAATGTATTTATTTTATAGATGCAGAGCAAATATATATATATATATATATATATATATATATATATATATATATATATATATACTAGCAAAATCCGCGTCGTTGACTGGGTTCAAAAATAGCATATAGAAAAAGGACTCTGGTTTATAAAAGTATGATAGCTTATGAAAAGAAAGGGTTGTAAAGAGCCAGCTTCGACTTTGGGGGTATACCAACCAAAACAAAATATAATGAAAGTAAAAATAGATAAACCCCATAATTTATTACACCATACCTGTTCACACTGAAACACTTATCACAATATTCTGTGGATCTATAGTAAAAAAAACCTCGTTAAACTTTGTGACATATTTCCATTCTATGGAAGTCAGGCGCGAACGAACACCCCATAATTTTATTATACTTTATTTCTTCGACCTGAAACATATTTATCAAAGTATACTTACACAGATAGATATGAAAAGTCTTTATTAAAGTTTGTGCCTATTTCCATTCTATGGAGGTCAGGCGCGAACGCGGACCCCACAATTTTATTATACCATACATATTTAAGTTAAAACATACTTATAAAAGTATTCTTATGTACATATATATCAAAAACACTTGTAAACGTTTTTTTTAGTTTTTAAATTTTTTATTTCCATACTTTGTGGACCATACGTGAACGCAGACGCCACAATTTTAATGAACCGCCGTTCTGCCAGATCAAACATACTCATTTCTGTGTCTCGATACATCTTCTATCATTATATGTGATCAGTTTTTTAAAATAGTCAACCATATAGGAGCCTATTCGTGACCAGACACATACACACACACAGATATTCAGCTTTATATATATATATATATATATATATATATATATATATATATATATATATATAAGAGAAAGAAAATTAAAACTTTTTTTAAATTTGTTGTTCGACTGAATACTAAAAAACAAACAATTTACAAAGTCCTTATTCCGCGTAGTTTCAAAGAATGCTAATATCATTATTAGTTTCATCAGAGGACATAAAGAAATCAGCAAATTATATTTGTAGCAATGCTAGAATTTGCTAGTTAAGTCATTAAGTGAAACCGTAATTTTTTTTAGTTATAAATTGTCAAATAAAAAAAATGAAAAAATGTTAGATATGTAAAAAACTAATATAAAAACAAATCACGCATAATATTTAAGCTTGAATGAAACTCCTCTCAAGTTGATCCAAAATGCAAAATAGTTCTTTAGATAGAATGTATTCCAAAATACGTCCAGCGTGACGATGCATATAATCCGATTGTAAAGTTTAAAAACAGATGAAATAATAAAAATTGTTTTTTTTCCGGGCAGTGCAGTAGTCCAAAGAGAAGTCTGTCCCAAGTCAAATGTATATATATATATATATATATATATATATATATATATATATATATATATATATATATAGAGAGAGAGAGAGAGAGAGAGAGGTCACCACTCATCAAGGCACAGAAACCACTCGGGGATAAGGGTTATCGTGTGAATATCCAAGTTGAAGTCAGGAGGGAAACAGGCAAGCGACAGAGAGTTCCACAGGCGTGCAGTTCTAAGAAAGAAGCTTTGTTCATGGAATCTAAGTTTTGATTTAGGCACAGATAAAGAGTGGGGAAAATTATTGACAGTGGTTTCAGCTAGACGGGTGTTTTTCGTGAAAGTTTGGCGAGGGGGGACGAGGGATTGGAGCTCAGACGAGCACTTGCCATGGAAATAACGATAAAACAAAGAGAGGCTCGCAACGTCTCTCATGTGGGAGAGAGATTGCAGGGAAGAGAAAAGGGCATCCCCCACTAAGCCACGAAGTCTATTTTGTACTCTGTCAAGGCAGGATAGGCTGTTTTTAGCTGCCCCTGCCCAGATGTGGCAGCAGTATTCCATCCTTGGACATACTTGGCTCTTATACAGATAGAGAATTGCATCAGCAGTGAGATATCTTCTGGGATGGTAGAAGGATCCCACCATTTTCCCAGCGAGCTTGGCCACAGACTTGATGAATGTGTTCCATTTTAGATCAGGAGTAAAGTTCAAACCCAGAAGCTTATAAAAACATGGGGCCTCCGCTAGAGGAGAGCCATTCATTTCAATTGATGCCAGATGGGGACAAAACGTTGATGATGTAAAGATTAAGGCTTGATTTTAGATGCATTAAAGGTAACCAGCCACCTCTTCCCCCACTGTACCACGAGCTCAAGTTCAGAGGAGAGAGAATCAGAGAGGCATTGTCATTTACGGCCTTTGGTTTGTTGCTGTAGATGGTCATGTCATCAGCATAAATGTCTACCCTCTGATGAGAAGGAAAGTATTTCTTCGAAACTCCGCGGATTAAGGACTATCCACTTATCTAGTGTTTCCTTTTCAGCTTAAATATGTTTTTAACTCATTTCAAATTGTTTTTTAGCATGTTTTATTAACTGTTTGCTCGTATATATATATATATATATATATATATATATATATATATATATATATATAGTGTCATAAACATACAGTACTGTTTCGCTGTTTCACAGCCCATCAGTGCAGCTAGACAGGCAACTGCCTCAGGCCAAGATCGAAACCCGATCGCTTATATTGTAGTCAAGGCTTAGCACCATTACGCTATACGGCTGCTGCTGTGTGGGTAAAGAATTAACGATGTTTTGACATCGTACAAATGCCTCCGCTCGATTTGTTTATACAAAGAACGTTGCTTAATACGATAATGGCAGTGTGTATATCACAGAAAAGTAGTTAATAAAACATGTTAAAAACACTTTGAAAAAGCGTTAAAACATACTTGATTTTTAAAACGAAGCACAAAAATAAGTGGATGGTCCTTAATCCGCGGAGTTTCGAAGAAAGACTTTCCTTCTTATCAGAGGGTAGGGTTTAGCAAAATGCGGGATCGGATTTTGCTTGCAAAAGTATTTAATGAAACTACAAGTAAGTCATTTGGTAACAAATAGCGAAGAAGAAGGAATAGGATGAAAAAAAGGTGATTTCACGTGAATGGATATTGTGGTGAAAAGGTAAAATACCAATAACGGTAAAATACAAAAATCAAAATCCAAAACAGTTGGTTAAATTTCCATTTCACACAAGTAAAATCCAAGGAATCGCATGACTGGAAGATGGTCCAAAGTAATCCAAAAGGCAGAAATCCGTGGAATAATTCGCAAATGTGTAAAAGAAAAAAGGGAATGAGTTCAAATAATATAATTAAAAGAAAGATAAAATGTGCGTAGAGAAAAAAATGGAAGAATTTAAAACACTACTCTCAAGGCTGGGCTAATTTAGAAATATATATACATACATATATATATATATATATAGATATAGATATATATTTCACGCACATATATATAATAATATGAAGGAGACAAAATAGATATAAAGAGAAGGGAAAACAGATACTACAGACATTGCTACACATGCGCAAACCCATTATAAAATATGCACTTCTAAAGTTCTGTTTAAAATTAAATTAAAAAATATAATAGTATTATGTTTCCTTTGATTTTGCTTGTTTTGTTGTTGCTGCTGACGTAGCATATGTGCTCTAAGTTTTTAATATATATATATATATATATATATATATATATATATATGTGTGTGTGTGTGTGTGTGTGTGTGTGTGTGTGTGTGTGTATTAAACGAAGAATGACCAATTCTCTTTAATGAGTAGCGCCAGATTCCGGCCATTAAGTCACAGTTTGGTCAAAGACTGCATATTAAATATCACCTACCACAGCCACACCCTTTGGCGCAACGCTCCTCTCACCCTCAACCGATTTTGTCGCGTTTTATGATTTTTATTTATCTGATTGCCTTTTGTCCCTTGATGGTTATCCAACGCTCGCATATATACGCCACTGAAATTGAGAGACAGAAAAAAGAGGAGAAACTCTTTGCTGGCCGGAATGAAGTCATATTGGGTTTAAATGCATCATTATTTTCTTGTTTTATGGAGACGCCTTTTTTATTGCATATTTTGAAAAACAACGTGTTTCAGATGAAAACATTACTTCGTACTTACTTGGCATGGCAAAATTAGTATAAATTCCAAAAATTACCTTTAATTATTCGGTAGAAAATGAATTTAAATATAAAGAGCAGGATCGAGGATGCGTTTGATTTATGATCACTAATCCACATCCACATCATCATCATCATCGTCATCATCATCATCATCATCATCATCATCACCGTCATCATCGTCATCATCGTAATCATCATCGTCATCATCGCCATCATCATCATCATCATCATCATCAGGACGACCTCCTTGCCCGGACCAACATGACTCTTTCTTTCCAGAGTTTCCTCTCCTCCCTCAGCTGCCTCAGACCTTCAGGTTCACAGATGGCGTCCTGCGCTATTTGCTGGATGTACGTCGATCCATTCCGTCCTTTGATTGTGCGTCCGTGTCGTGGAATGCATAGCAATAAATCATTTACTAGTTCATGTTTGTTTGTCAGACAGTGACCGGCAAAAAGTAGGCGTCTCTCCATAATGGTATTAGATATGGAAGGTATATTGCCATAAAGTTGCTGTTTCGTGGGATGTTTTTGCCAAGATATATTTAATGTTGTTCGTAGCATACTGGTGTATGTGCCGTCTAGTCTTCTTTCTAATCTTTTGGTGAGTGTCCAGGCTGTAGCACCGTAAACAAGGACACACTCTACCACTGCCCTGAAGAACTGCCTTGTCAGTGTCCCCATCTGGCGACCTGATCAAATGTGTTCATATAGCATCATGATTGCATTAATGCCTTCGTTTGGAATGCCATACGCTTTGAACATGCTGAGCATTTTTCCTCAATGTACGGAATCAAACGCTTTGGAGAAATCTACAAAGACCATGACTGCCTCAACTTTTTTGTCTTTGACTCCTTCGATTAGTCTCCTGACAGCAAGTACTGGACTACTAGTAGAGCGAATCTTTCTAAATCCATTCTAGTTCTTCCTGAGTATTTCTTCCATCTTTGGTTGGATACGGTTGAGAAGCATGGCATTGTTGATTTCTGCTGTGATGAGGATGCGTGTTATTCCTCTGTAGGTGCGTTGGTATGCGTAGGTCGTCCTTCTCGGGGAAGCGAAGTATAAATCCTTCCCTCCATACATGAATAACCTTTAGATTATATACAGTATTGCATGAATCAAGCACAGAAATCCAAGGATTCTAAAACAGTCCAAGTAGAATAGTCATTGGACTCTTTGTTAAAATTTTCAAGAGCAAAAATTACTTGAGTGAAAGTGTTTAATGGGACGGTTTGATTATCAACCGACGTTTACAGGGAACATAAACTGGACATAAGACATAGAGAGAATTGACAAGGCATTGCTGCAAAGAAGGTGGACTATCCTTACCGTTCTAGAAAACTACTACGCCTTAAAGTATCCCGTACCTCTATAAGGCCCCCATTCGCCTATGTATCGAGTATTGTTGTCATGCTTGGGTTAGTGCATCTGCTGTTTGTCTCTCACTCCTAGACAGAGTTCAAAAGAGTCGCCAACCTGGTAGGTCCTGAACTGTCATCTAAGCTTCAGCCTCTGTCCCATCGACGAAATGTTGCATCCCTCTGCTTGTTCTACAAGTACTTTGATGGGGAATGCTCTGACGAACTACAAGCACTTGTACCCCCTCGACGTGCATACACCCGACAAACCCGACAACCAGCTAAATCCCACCCTTTCACAGTAGATATCCCTAGGTCTAAGAAAGCCTTCTACTCTAATAGTTTCTTCCCCAGAACTGCTAGCCTTTGGAACTCTTTTCCGGGATTCTGCTTTCCCAACTGTACTGACATGCAGAAGTTCAAGTGTAATGTGAACAGACATCTTGATACTCATCTCCTTTCATAATACTCCTGCAACTTATGTCCCCGATAGTAACCTTTTAATTCAAAGTGCACTGTGCCTTGTTTAGGGTGAAAATTAAAAAAAAAAAAGATGCCAATATAGAATTGATCGATCTTATCAATTATTCTCGGAAATTGATTTGATACATAAGTATGTATTTTCCAAGGTTGGCACAAGGTTATCATACAAGAGGGAAATTGGCAGAACCATTAGCATGAAAAGAGAGGATTGATCAAGTTAGCAAAACTTTCTACTTCTCAACCAGAATTGACTTCCCAAAATTGCAAAGAAGTTTATCTCAGATCGCAACACACACGCGCGCGCACACACACACACGCGCACACACGCACGCACACGCATACACATGTATGTATATATATATATATATATATATATATATATATATATTCACTTTTTCTATTTGAGGAATGTTTTCTTTTGTGGAAAGATTCCATTGATTAAGTCGCCTGACGAAAACTTCAGGATATTGCCGATCATTTGTTCGAAAAATTAACCTGTCTAATGTCGCAACTATGTGAATTTGTTTAAATTAATAAAATATATCTTGCCCCTTTATTATTGAGCACGCTTAATAACTTCGTAAAATTCATTAGTTATCACTCTTGAATACATTTAACCTGATATATATATATATATATATATATATATATATATATATATATATATATATATATATATATATATATAAATTATTTTTTACTATAATAATTAAATACCTACAGAAACTAGTGTTTCATCCTTTCGGTAATCTTCAGTGCGGGTGTCACGATTAATATTAGTCGAACGATTTGAACCCCGCAACACGAGACATCTCTGGTTCAATTAGCGAAGACCTAATCCATTCGGCTACCATTAACCGCGTGAAATAACGTTGAATTAAAACGTCTTAATTTTAAATGTTCATTTACGTCAGTAAGACAGTGATCTAATCGTTATACGATGATCTATGCATACAAGCTAATTTGACCGACTTATATTCAACTGAAAGTGTTCAACGATACATATATATATATATATATATATATATATATATATATATAAACAATCTTTTAAAATAAGGAAAACAAATCTTTACAAAAGACATTTTTTCCGATTAACAAAGTTTTGTCTGTCATGAGTTGTTTGGTGAATTTCCACCATATAACGAAACACGTGTAAGACGAATTATACTGCTAATATAATGAGTGGGATGTAAATGCATGTTGATTTGGAATGTTTACTTCCGATATATATATATATATATATATATATATATATATATATATATATATATATGTATATATATATATATAATTTCTACTTGATTTACATAAGCACTGATATGTCGCTACACATTCATGAGTATCTTTCGTCAGGTAATTACTAGTAGAGACTTTTACAGGCGATACAGCTTATACGAAAGTTAAGAAAATATTAAAGGTATTCAGCATCAATATTTTCATTGCATACTTAGCTCTCGTATATCACCTGAAGAGGTGTCTAGTTACTAGCAACTGACCGAAGCGTGCTCACCAATGTGTAGCGACATTGTATTAACTACGTTAAGAATTCTATTGGTTACTTTTCCTCTGAAAAATATTAACCTTCTTTTACAGGATGGCCCACTTGAATGTAGCCTAGAAAATGTAGCAGAGAGGAAGAACATTCTGTTATTGTTAAAATTACCTGTAGTTTAATAAAATATGCTGAAAGTGCTCCCCGTTGATATCTATGCATTTCTGGGCACGTTAAACACCGTTTGCAGATACTGCCTGTAGATTTATCCGGTCATTATAATAGCGTTGGTAACGTTCTCCTTTAGTTGGTCTAGATTGCAAAGATTATTTGCTTATTTTTTTTTTTTTGTTTTACATTAAAGTTCCCAATCACACGATGTCAAGTCCGGGATACTTTGTGGCTATAATACTTTGCTTATTGTTCTCTGCTCCGGAAATATGTCATGAACCCGTGTCAGTGATCTGTAAGACGTGTGGCATGCAGCGCCATCTTGATGGAAAAATAATTTCATTTTGTTTTGTGGTGTCAGTTGGTCGATAAGAGAAAGATTCGAGATATGTGCGTCGCTTAATCTGCTAAATAATTGATTAGGGAAAGATTAGAGGGATTGGGCTATTTTTAAGTCGGCCACCCTGTATGTATATATATATATATATATATATATATATATATATATATATATATATATATATATATAGCCAGTAGAGTTTAGTTTCCTAGAAGTACATCCAATGAAACAACATGTGTCTACCAAAAGAGTGCTCAATGAGTGAACAGAGCAGGTATATTAAATTTATTTATACAAACATTACTGGCTATATATGTGCAGACATGTTTCTGTAATCACCCGCGTTGGGGGATTACGTCTTCAGGCCAAGAATTACCGTCGAAACTCGTAAACTGTATAAATAAATTTAATATATATATATATATATATATATATATATATATATTCAAAGATAAACGACATATATGTGTGTGTCTGTGTGTATGTGTGTCTGTGTCTGTATGTGTGTTTGTGTGTGTCCTTGTGGTTATAATTGTTTTTAGCAAAAATGTTTATTTTTTTATTGTCGGAGTTGGTGTTTTTTTTTAATATAATTTCGACAGAATGATCTAAATTATTCAAAATGATATTCCAACGTAAATGTTCTTGAAAATTAACAAGTCTATAAACGTTGTAATCATATTTCTAGAATTTTCCCGCACACACACACACCCACACACCCACATATATATATATATGTATGTGTGTATATATATGTGTGTGTGTGTGTATATATATATGTAAGTTGATAGATTGATACAGCGATAGATGTGTTCTGCTCATACGTATTAATATTTATTTTCTATTGTGTGTAATTCTATCCGATCAAAGATAAGGATAAAATGAACGAAAGAAACGAATAAAAGTGTCAGTGGTTTAATAGCACCGTGGCAGCCGGCCCACATCGTGGCAGTGCGCGTTGTCATCTTAAACAGATCGCACAAGGAGAAGGACGTGCGGCCACTTAATGAGCTTTTAATAGGCTCCACTTCTTGACTCAATTATCAGCACAAAACGCTCGTTTTAAAAGTTCACATCAGTTGAACGACTTATACCTAACGTCCTTTACTCTAGATAGCATAAACATAATTATTAACAAATAAAAATGCAATGTCAATAGGCATATGAGTTTCGGCATAACTACACTCGTCAGTATGTTTTATTGTCGAAGAGTAGATATTATGTTTACGTATGTCTTGTATATATCTAATATATAAAAAAGCATTTATATATTTTTTAATTTAAATTCCATTCAGAATGAAATTTAAGTAAAAACAACTATAAATTCCATTTGCTCTATCAAGTATATTGAACTATTCTGTTTTTGGTTGGGATTGTCGTATATAATATTACATCAATAAATATTCTGTAAGATTCGATACCATGCGATTAATTAATCTGTATTCCTATTCACCTCAGATTTTAGTACATATATATATATATATATATATATATATATATATATATATATATATATATATATATATATATATATATATATATATATATATATAAGGTGAAGTGCTCCTGGTTTAGGACAACAAAATTAAAGAAATAAAACAAAGAAAAAAGAATTCGTCCTTGCAAGCCAACAGTCGCCAGGTTCGAGATCGCCACTGTCACCAACCTTTGTCTGTCTGCCTCTCCCACCTAACTTGTCAAATTCTTTTTATACACGTCTCCCACGTGATTTCGTGTGATTTCTCGTGACTTCCACCAGAGCATACCTTTTAAAACTATGGATGTTATCTTGTTCTCTCTCTCTCTCTCTCTCTCTCTCTCTCTCTCTCTCTCTCTCTCTTTCTGTCTTTCGCTCAACCTCGCCCGACAAAATAGGTACTACTCAATGAAATAAAAAAATTAAACAAATACTCATTAACAATCATTTTCCAAATTACATCGTTGGTGAACAAATAAAACGAATGCTACAATCACTTGAAAACTTTCATAATAATATTAGCCAGTACCGTATTTCAAACTCCATTAATATATTTTACCAAAATCAAAGGACATCTAGCTTCAGAATTGAAGAAAATGCAACAAAAAAAATATCCTTCGCAGATATTTGACGCCTATCGACAGTAACTCTAAAATTAAATCCATTATTTACTACAAGATGTTTAGAACACAAAACATCGTGGTTAGAACCAACTCATAACCGGCTATAAAAACGTTAGAGCAATGTGGTGTATCAATTACAATTATCTAGGAGAAAGTAACTCCGAGAATAAATCTAAGAATAATATATACATTGGGCATACAACGACAACCTTATCCTGACGAATCACCATGCATTTAAACAATACTAGCGCTATGTATCTACATTTGAGAAAAGAAGACAATTCTCCTCCCCTCCAATCTTAAAATATCCTCGTCGACAACACAAACATTATACAACGTGAAAATAGTCTTAAAAAATTAAAAATTCTTGAAGCGTCATTTGGCCTTTTGGCCAAGATCAAAGTGTAGTATCTGTTCCGGCAGATGCTGCAAGCTATGACTAGCTATGACTAGCAAAGACCAGATGTGGGGGCAACCCCACATGCTTGACCATTAACCAGCTCCCATTTCCCACCTCTCGGGAGCTGGTCCCCTTTTTCCCTTCCCCCTCCCTTCACTCCTCACATTAAAAATCGGCCTTGTGCCTAATTTGCTCGGTGAGGGAGCAAATAAATACCATCTGTTCCGGCAGATACTGCAAGCTATGACTAGCTATGACTAGCTATGACTAGCAAAGACCAGATGTGGGGGCAACCCCACATGCCTGACCTTTAACCAGCTCCCATTTCCCACCTCTCGGGAGCTGGTCCCCTTTTCCCTTCCCCCTCCCTTCACTCCTCACATTAAAAATTGGCCTTGTGCCTAATTTGCTCGGTGGGGGAGCAAATAAATACCATCTGTTCCGGCAGATACTGCAAGCTATGACTAGCTATGACTAGCTATGACTAGCAAAGACCAGATGTGGGGGCAACCCCACATGCCTGACCTTTAACCAGCTCCCATTTCCCACCTCTCGGGAGCTGGTCCCCTTTTCCCTTCCCCCTCCCTTCACTCCTCACATTAAAAATTGGCCTTGTGCCTAATTTGCTCGGTGGGGGAGCAAATAAATACCATCTGTTCCGGCAGATGCTGCAGGCTATGACTAGCAAAGACCGGATGTGGGGGCAACCCCACATGCCTGACCTTTAACCAGCTCCTATTTCCCACCTCTCGGGAGCTGGTCCCCCTTTCCCTTCCCCCTCCCTTCACTCCTCACATTAAAAATTGGCCTTGTGCCTAATTTGCTCGGTGGGGGAGCAAATAAATACCATCTGTTCCGGCAGATGCTGCACTTAAGAAAATTTGTACCAGTCAATGGAGGGGAAACCCTCTATACTGGGACAATTATTATTTTTGGTAACCAGAGTTCCGCCTTTTTGCCTACTTTTAGGGGAGCTGGTTTTTACCTCACATTAAAAACGGCCTTGTGCCTAATTTGCTCAGTGGGGGAGCAAATAAATACCATCTGTTCCGGCAGATGCTGCACTTAAGATGATTTGTGCCAGTCAATGGAGGGGAAACCCTCTATACTGGGACAATTATTATTTTTGGTAACCAGAGTGCCCCCTTTTTGCCTACTTTTAGGGGAGCTGGTTTTTACCTCACATTAAAAACGGCCTTGTGCCTAATTTGCTCAGTGGGGGAGCAAATAAATACCATCTGTTCCGGCAGATACTGCACTTAAGATAATTTGTACCAGTCAATGGAGGGGAAACCCTCTATACTGGGACAATTATTATTTTTGGTAACCAGAGTGGCCCCTTTTTGCCTACTTTTAGGGGAGCTGGTTTTTACCTCACATTAAAAACGGCCTTGTGCCTAATTTGCTCAGTGGGGGAGCAAATAAATACCATCTGTTCCGGCAGATACTGCAAGCAAAGACCCTATGTGGGGGCGACCCCACAGATAAGACCTTGGTCAATGTAGGGGCAACCCTTCATACCAATTGTCACTATCCAACTCCCCTACTCCCCGGGGAGTTGGTCCCCATTTCCCCTTCACTCCTCACATTAAAAATCGGCCTTTTGCCCAATTTGCTCGGTGGGGGAGCAAATAAATACCATCTGTTCCGGCAGATACTGCTAGCGGGGACCATGTGTGGGGGCGACCCCACATATGGGACCTTGGTCAATGTATGGGCGGCCCTTCATACCAATTGTCACTATCCAGCTCCCTTGCTCCCCGGGGGGTTGGTCCCCATTTCCCTTAGCTCCTCACATTAAAAATCGGCCTTGTGCCCAATTTGCTCGGTGGGGGAGCAAATAAATACCATCTGTTCCGGCAGATACTGCAATCAAAGACCATATGTGGGGGCGACCCCGCAGATAAGACCTTGGTCAATGTAGGGGCAACCCTTCATACCAATTGTCACTAACCAGCTCCCCTACTCCCCGGGGAGTTGGTCCCCATTTCCCCTTCACTCCTCACATTAAAAATCGGCCTTGTGCCTAATTTGCTCGGTGGGGGAGCAAATAAATATCTGGCGTTTTGGTCACGATCAAAATGTAGTATATGTTCTCCAGATGCTGCACTTCCATTTCTTGTTCTCTTTTGGTGGAGGAGCAGTCCTTCACGACTGAGACATTTTTTTAAATTTTTTTGTTACCTTTTCTCCACGTTAAAAAAAAAAACGACCATGGTGTCTAACTCTGTCCTGTGGGGAGGCATAGTAAATAGGTACATTAAAACTCATCACTCTACTATAAATAATATTGCATTTGAGAAAAGCAGGAATATGTTAAAGTGTCTTGCTTAGCGCGTAATAGATGAACTTTGCCAACAGTGCCCACGAACTTGTTGATTTTAATACTCTAATTTTTAATCGATCTATATTTTAATCGATTCTCATCGATTTTATATACCTTACCAACACCAAACGCGGTTTAATGTATGTGTTTATTTTTCACTTTTTCATTTCTATTTTCGCTCCTTCTCACTTTTACTTCCTCAACACCTAAAGATGATTCGGGAACAAATCGAAAGTGTTCGTGACAATAACAATTATGGAATCTTCATTAATACTTTTTTAATTTTTATATGAAAAAGATTATACGCAAAATCGAAAAAATAAAAGAAGCATACAGCAAAATATCTTCGTCGCATGTTTGCTGGAATGAAAAAGTACTGCCTAAATATACCAATATAACACACACACACACACACACACACACACACACACACACACATATATATATATATATATATATATATATATATATATATATATATATATATATATAAGTGGCCTTGTAAGGGTGGGTGTGTGTATGTTTGTGCAAGTGGAGGAGGAGGAGGAGGAGGAGGAATCGCTCTACCAAACTCCTCTCTTAATATTTCATCTACTGGGTTGGAATTTAATATATAGGGTATCTAGACCTGTAGCACGCTTTCGGTTTATTTTTTAGCCGACAAATTTGTTGCTAAGGGATAAAACCTGAAACAAATAATAGTTTCGCTTGCAGGGAAAATCAAATAAAACAATACTTCTGCTATT
>NC_136523.1:25981362-25983862 GCF_053919585.1 Euprymna scolopes
TACAAATAGCCATCTGTTTCAGTCAAAGAGACTTCACCAGGCTACCTTTTTTTTTCTTTTGCGTCGTGAGGTTCCAGGTCGCCTGATTAAGTCTCTTTGACTGAAACAGATGGTTTGGTGTCGGCAAAATAGCCGCCAATGCATCAAAATTCATTTTAAAAGAAAATCATTGACCTAGATTTGGGGTAAGTCGACTATTCCTTTTTTTTTTGTCCTGCTCATGCGTATTTTACGACTGGCCAAAGCAACCCTCCTGCTAGTATATATATATATATATATATATATATATATATATATATATATATATATATATATATATATGTGAATGTATCTGATGAATACACACCTCAAAATACGACAAAGACACAATTTTATTGACTTGTTAGTTGCAAACGATAAATATTGTAACAGTGGTTATTTAGACTACTAATAACGAACGAACCAAGAATTACATTTATATATATATATATACTAGCGTGGGTTCCCGGCGTTGCCCGGGTATGAGGTGTATGCTGAACAAAAAAAACCCCAAAAAACAAAAAACAAAACGGTCAATTTTTTTAACTTTGATCCCTATTATGACCCCTAAGCATTTATTGTTTAGGGCTCTAATCAAGTTATATATGTTTAGACCTAAAACTGTCGGAGGAGTTTGGTAGAGTTCTCAAAGGTCAAATCCTTAAACTTTGACTATTTAACAGCCGAATTTCCAGCCGAAAACCGATCCCAAAGATTTGGTAGGCTAGGTATATTCTAATTTTGTATCTTTTGTAACCACTGTCTTTTGTGAGTGTTACAATATCTATGCTAGAGGAATTATTTCTTATTATTTTACTGATGGAGTTTAGGATGTGTTTGACTATAAATTTTTGATGGTTTCAAAGTAAGCTTACGTATATGATGTCGGTATAATTTTTTATAGAGTGCACACACACACACACACACACATACATATATATATATATATATATATATATATATATATATATATATATATATATATGAAATTTATTTATACAAACATTGATGGGTTCATATGTGCATATATGTTTCTGTAATCACCCGCGTTGGGGGATTACGTCTTCAGGCCAAGAATTATCGTCGAGAACATTCTTGGCCTGAAGACGTAATCCCCCAACGCGGGTGATTACAGAAACATGTATGCACATATGTAGCCATCAATGTTTGTATAAATAAATTTCATATACCTGCTCTGTTCACTCATTGAGCATTCTTTGGTAGACATATGTTGTTTCATTGGATGTACTTCTAGGAAACTAAACTCTACTGGCTAAATATATATATATATATATGTATATACACATATATATATATATATATATATATATATATATATATTTAATTTAGAGTTACATCTAAAAAATTAGCTGTTTTTGTATTTAATACTATTTATACTTTTAAATTAATTCTTCTAATTTCCTTTAGGACTATCTTGTCACATTTAGGTCCATTTGAGTCTTTAATTATTATAAGTCCATCGTCTCTGTAAAAGCCTTCTGTCTAAATGTCCTCGGTTAAACCATACAAGGGGTATAAAACATTTGGTTTATCACTCTAGCCGAATCAAGGGATCCTATAGAAACATAAAAGACAAAGTTGATATTTTTTTATCCATTGTGTTCTCATATATCCGAAGTAAGAAATTTGGGGACTCCGAGTTCGGGATATATATCTCTCTCGCCTTCGTCTGTCCGCGCTGAACATTGAACATTGAATGGACATTTCCTTTGCTTTATAAAATACGGATGATCTTTTCTACTCGACTCCATTAATTACATAAGAAGAGAACAGAATTCCCTTCCCAAAATGTCCCTCGTTTTTTTTTTTTTTGCTGTCATTCTATATGTTTTTATTTCATTTTCACAACCCCTATTCTTTAGCTAATCCTCAAATAAAATTTATAAAATTTCATGTTGCGTTTATCTTATTTCATGTGTCCTGCTGTCCGATATATATTTTACTGGTGTCCTGAGACAAGATATTCCACCCCTTCCCATTCACCTCTTTTCGTCATTTTTTTTTGTCTTAGTTTTTTCTATTGTTGCGCCCATTGGTCTCTCGCTGTTCCCAGCGTATTCTGATGCGTAACAAATTCCACAACTTACACTATTTTTTGCTATCAATTCATTCATCGATGTCTTAATTTTTGTTAAACCAATATATGAATGCTCAATTATGAAATATGATAATTTTGTAGCTTACAGTTTAAGTCATCTCATTTTGACTTAAAATTTATTGGTATATGGACGATTACTGGATTTTCAATTATATAACCACAGTAAAATTCGGCATACAATATATATATATATATATATATATATATATATATATATATATAACTACTTAATTTACTAACATAAAATTAATATACGAAAGTATAGATTTATGCGTAAACTTTAAGTATTTACATCAAAAATGCTCAATACGAAGGTAGAGCTAGTTAGTAATTTATAAAATATATATGGCGATTAAGCTACAC
>NC_136523.1:25986362-26021362 GCF_053919585.1 Euprymna scolopes
TATATATATATATATATATATATATATACCATTCGGTCCGGACCTGACCGTGATCGCCCGTCGGGGCCCGTGGCGCAGTGAATAGAAACGTTGAATCTCTATTGTTCTAGGTGAGTATTGTCTGAAGATAGCGGTCTCAATCTTACCCAAAGCCGTCTTGAAGCTTACTCGGTCAGAAATGTGGTGAGACGACAACATCTATGGAAAGCAGTAATTGCCAAGGATGCAGTTTGGAGAGTCGGAGTTCCTATCCCGTCGCGGTTACCACCTGATTAAGGCCAATGAGAATAGTTGGCCACATTTTTCGTGAAGCAACAACTAAGAAAGATAAGGATAATAGTCTTCAATAAATAAATTACTAAATAAGAAACAAATTGTAACCTTCTATTTACAGCTTGGTTCTTACTATGATTTATATATATATATATATATATATATATATATATATATATATATATATATATATATATATATATAATGATTTTTTTTAAACTCTGCTGAACAATAAGGTCAATCCGAAAATAAGAGCGTATTATTTACATTTAGTTTACGTGACTATTGGCTGAAGAGAGCTTGATATAGGTATCTAAAGGGTCCATAATTTATCGGGGGTGATACCGACGGTACTAATGACTTATTTAATCTAAAACTTTCTGTAAACTATATATATATATATATATATATATATTTCGGGCTCAAATCAAGTTATTAAGTTATATCCCTGTCCAAAGAACCTATATCTAACATTTCAAGTGTGTAGACCCAAAATTGTCGGAGGAGTTTGGTAGAGTTCTCAACGAAATAACTCCGTAAATTTTTAGCCTACAGACTCGAAATGTGATATACAGGGTACTGAGATTTGGGAAAATCGATGTGATTGGTTTTCAACATGAAATTTTGCGATTAAAGGGTCAAAATTCCACGATTTGACATTGAGAACTCTACCAAACTCTTCCGAAAAATTTGGGTCTAGACACTTAAAATTTTAGATATTGGTTCCTTGGACATGGATCTTACTTAATAACTTGATTTGAGCCAAAACAATCAATTTTAAAGGGTCATAATAGGGGTCAAAATTGAAAAAATCGACCTTTTTTTTTTTGCTCAGCATACACCTCCAAACATCCGGGCAACGCCGGGCACCCATGCTACCAATGTAATCTTGACATCCGTTTCAATATCGTTTCTTTTTTGGTCTGATGAAGTGTTGTCCCTACATTGGTACTCTTCTGAAACCATATGTACCTATTTACTATGCCTCCCCACGGGACAGAGTTAGACACCAGGGTCGTTTTTTAACGTGGAGAAAAGATACAAAAATAAAAAAAATTGTCTCAGTCGTGAAGGACTGATCCTCCACCGAAAGAGAACAAGAAATGGAAGTGCAGCATCTGAATAACAGATACTACACTTTGATCTTGACCAAAATGAAACCATATGTAACCAATAATGTTTGTATAATAAACAGACTCTCTCTCTCTCTCTCTCTCTCTCTCTCTCTCTCTCTCTCTCTCTCTCTATCTATCTATCTATCTCTCTGTGTGAACGTGTCTGTCTGTGTGTCTGTGTACATTTTTCTTACGCACCAACTCTGTCAATTATAAGCCTACAGACTCAAAATTTGATATACTGGGTACTGAGATTTGGGAAAATCGATGTGATTCGTTTTCGGCCAGAAATCTCGCGATTAAGGGGTCAAATTTCAACGATTTCACCTTTGAGAACTCTACCAAACTCCTCCGACAATTTGGGGCCTAAACACTTGAAATTTTAGATATAGGTACCTTGCACATGGATCTAACTTAATAACTGAATTTGAGCCCAAAACAATAAAAGTTAAGGGGTCTTAATAGGGGTCAAAGTTTTAAAAAATTGACCGCTTTTTTTTTTCAACATACATCTCAAATACTCGGGCAAGGCTGGGCACCCATGCTAGTATATATATATATATATATATATATATATATATATATATATATATATATATATATGTATGTATGTATGTATGTATATATATATATATATGTAGTGCTTTGTGTAGAGTAAACTCATCAATTTATGAACCGATCATTTTCGTTAGATGAACACAATTCTATAAGTTTATTATAGCATAGTCCATTGAAGTATCAGTCACATGGATATAAGACTGCGGCGATGGGACAGAGGTTGGAGCTTGAGCTATTGTGCTTTCACGCAATATTCAAAATTTAAAGATTTTTTTCTCATTATCTTGTAGGATTGAGTGGATGAGCTCTATTCAGTGTTGAGTGACACTTTCTTGTTGTTCGCGATCAGTTTATATCACACTTAGGAAGTACTTGTTCATTAAAAAGACATTAAATATATTAAACAATGAAAAGATAAGTGTCGACTCTTTGCTTGTGTAAGGAGACACCGACGTGTAGTCCTTCCGATCGTGTGGTAGGGGTTCGTTAGATATCCTGGTTATATAGTTTCGTTCACTTAAAAATAGCCCGAATCCTTGCTTTTTCACATTTTTGACTTTACTCTTTCTGCTCTATTTTCTACGTAATATATTTATTTTTAATCTGAGTTTTGCTCTGGCAAAACATGTGGCCGGGAAAACAATGCTTTTTGGTTACTGATTAATTTTACAGTGGACAGAAATCAGATATTACTAGTTGCTCTCAATATTTTTCCAGACTCTTTTCGTATGGGCACTTTTATTGATAGTACGCGCATCACGGCTAATACGTCATCACCGGAAGTTACTCCCTCAGCTTATCAAACCCTGTTACATAAAAGGGCTACCACCTTCCTCATGTAAGTAAGAAGAGATACTAGATAAGTGAAAATGATATTAGGATAAGGTTAGAATCGAACCCTGTAGGCAAGTCTTAAACATAATGGTGATTGGACTGTTAGAAATTAAGTCCATTGTTTATTCAATTAGAAATAGTTAAATATTGTTAATTCTATTAGAAATAGTTAAATATTGTTAATTCTATTAGAAATAGTTAAATATTGTTAATTCTATTAGAAATAGTTAAATATTGTTAATTCTATTAGAAATAGTTAAATATTGTTAATTCTATTAGAAATAGTTAAATATTGTTAATTCTATTAGAAATAGTTAAATATTGTTTATTCAATTAGAAATAGTTAAATATTGTTAATTCTATTAGAAATAGTTAAATATTGTTAATTCAATTAGAAATAGTTAAATATTGTTAATTCAATTAGAAATAGTTCAATATTGTTAATTCTATTAGAAATAGTTAAATATTGTTAATTCTATTAGAAATAGTAAAATATTGTTAATTCTATAAGAAATAGTTTAATATTGTTAATTCTATTAGAAATAGTTAAATATTGTTTATTCAATTAGAAATAGTTAAATATTGTTAATTCTATTAGAAATAGTTAAATATTGTTTATTCTATTAGAAATAGTTAAATATTGTTAATTCTATTAGAAATAGTTAAATATTGTTAATTCTATTAGAAATAGTTAAATATTGTTAATTCTATTAGAAATAGTTAAATATTGTTAATTCTATTAGAAATAGTTAAATATTGTTTATTCTATTAGAAATAGTTAAATATTGTTAATTCTATTAGAAATAGTTAAATATTGTTAATTCTATTAGAAATAGTAAAATATTGTTAATTCTATTAGAAATAGTTAAATATTGTTAATTCTATTAGAAATAGTTAAATATTGTTAATTCTATTAGAAATAGTTAAATATTGTTAATTCTATTAGAAATAGTTAAATATTGTTAATTCAATTAGAAATTGTTAAATATTGTTTATTCAATTAGAAATAGTTTAATATTGTTAATTCTATTAGAAATAGTTAAATATTGTTAATTCTATTAGAAATAGTTAAATATTGTTAATTCTATTAGAAATAGTTAAATATTGTTTATTCAATTAGAAATAGTTATATATTGTTAATTCTATTAGATATAGTTCAATATTGTAAATTCTATTAGAAATAGTTAAATATTGTTAATTCTATTAGAAATAGTTAAATATTGTTAATTCTATCAGAAATAGTTAAATATTGTTAATTCTATAAGACATAGTTAAATATTGTTAATTCTATTAGAAATAGTTAAATATTGTTAATTCCATTAGAAATAGTTAAATATTGTTAGTTCTATTAGAAATAGTTAAATATTGTTAATTCTATTAGAAATAGTTAAATATTGTTAATTCTATTAGAAATAGGTAAATATTGTTTATTCAATTTGAAATAGTTAAATATTGTTAATTCTATTAGAAATAGTTAAATATTGTTAATTCTATTAGAAATAGTTAAATATTGTTAATTCTATTAGAAATAGTAAAATATTGTCAATTCTATTAGAAATAGTTATATATTGTTTATTCAATTAGAAATAGTTAAATATTGTTAATTCTATTAGAAATAGTTAAATATTGTTTATTCTATTAGAAATAGTTAAATATTGTTAATTCTATTAGAAATAGTTAAATATTGTTAATTCTATTAGAAATAGTTAAATATTGTTAATTCTATTAGAAATAGTTAAATATTGTTAATTCTATTAGAAATAGTTAAATATTGTTTATTCCATTAGAATAGTTAAATATTGTTAATTCTATTAGAAATAGTTAAATATTGTTAATTCTATTAGAAATAGTTAAATATTGTTAATTCTATTAGAAATAGTTAAATATTGTTAATTCTATTAGAAATAGTTAAATATTGTTAATTCTTTTAGAAACAGTTAAATATTGTTTATTCTATTAGAAATAGTTAAATATTGTTAATTCTATTAGAAATAGTTAAATATTGTTAATTCTATTAGAAATAGTTAAATATTGTTAATTCTATTAGAAATAGTTAAATATTGTTAATTCAATTAGAAATTGTAAAATATTGTTTATTCAATTAGAAATAGTTTAATATTGTTAATTCTATTAGAAATAGTTAAATATTGTTAATTTTATTAGAAATAGTTAAATATTGTTAATTCTATTAGAAATAGTTAAATATTTTTATTCTATTAGAAACAGTTAAATATTGTTTATTCAATTAGAAATAGTTAAATATTGTTAATTCCATTAGAAATAGTTAAATATTGTTAATTCTATTAGAAATAGTTAAATATTGTTAATTCAATTAGAAATAGTTAAATATTGTTAATTCTATTAGAAATAGTTAAATATGGTTTATTCAATTAGAAATAGTTAAATATTGTTAATTCTATTAGAAATAGTTAAATATTGTTAATTCTATTAGAAATAGTTAAATATTGTTAATTCTATTAGAAATAGTTAAATATTGTTTATTCTATTAGAAATAGTTAAATATTGTTAATTCTATTAGAAATAGTTAAATATTGTTAATTCTATTAGAAATAGTTAAATATTGTTTATTATATAAGAAATAGTTAAATATTGTTAATTCTATTAGAAATAGTTGAATATTGTTTATTCAATTAGAAATAGTTAAATATTGTTAATTCTATTAGAAATAGTTAAATATTGTTAATTCTATTAGAAATTGTATAATATTGTTAATTCTATTAGAAATAGTTAAATATTGTTAATTCTATTAGAAATAGTTAAATATTGTTAATTCTATTAGAAATAGTTAAATATTGTTAATTCTATTAGAAATAGTTAAATATTGTTAATTCAATTAGAAATAGTTAAATATTGTTTATTCAATTAGAAATAGTTAAATATTGTTAATTCTATTAGAAATAGTAAAATATTGTTAATTCTATTAGAAATAGTTAAATATTGTTAATTCTATTAGAAATAGTTAAATATTGTTAATTCTATTAGAAATAGTTAAATATTGTTAATTCTATTAGAAATAGTTAAATATTGTTAATTCAATTAGAAATAGTTAAATATTGTTAATTCTATTAGAAATAGTTAAATATTGTTAATTCTATTAGAAATAGTTAAATATTGTTAATTCTATTAGAAATAGTTAAATATTGTTAATTCTATTAGAAATAGTTAAATATTGTTAATTCTATTAGAATTAGTTAAATATTGTTTATTCAATTTTAAATAGTTCAATATTGTAAATTCTATTAGAAATAGTTACATATTGTTAATTCTATTAGAAATAGTTAAATATTGTTTATTCTATTAGAAATAGTTAAATATTGTTAATTCTATTAGAAATAGTTAAATATTGTTTATTCAATTAGAAATAGTAAAATATTGTTAATTCTATTAGAAATAGTTAAATATTATTTATTCTATTAGAAATAGTAAAATATTGTTAATTCTATTAGAAATAGTTAAATATTGTTAATTCTATTAGAAATAGTTAAATATTGTTAATTCTATTAGAAATAGTTACATATGGTTTATTCAATTAGAAATAGTTAAATATTGTTAATTCTATTAGAAATAGTTAAATATTGTTAATTCTATTAGAAATAGTTAAATATTGTTAATTCTATTAGAAACAGTTAAATATTGTTAATTCTATTAGCAATAGTTAAATATTGTTAATTCTATTAGAAATAGTTAAATATTGTTAATTCTATTAGAAATTGTTAAATATTGTTAATTCTATTAGAAATAGTTAAATATTGTTAATTCTATTAGAAATAGTTAAATATTGTTAATTCTATTAGAAATAGTTAAATATTGTTTATTCAATTAGAAATAGTTAAATATTATTTATTCTATTAGAAATAGTAAAATATTGTTAATTCTATTAGAAATAGTTAAATATTGTTAATTCTATTAGAAATAGTTAAATATTGTTAATTCTATTAGAAATAGTTAAATATGGTTTATTCAATTAGAAATAGTTAAATATTGTTAATTCTATTAGAAATAGTTAAATATTGTTAATTCTATTAGAAATAGTTAAATATTGTTAATTCTATTAGAAATAGTTAAATGTTGTTTATTCTATTAGAAATAGTTAAATATTGTTAATTCTATTAGAAATAGTTAAATATTGTTAATTCTATTAGAAATAGTTAAATATTGTTTATTATATTAGAAATAGTTAAATATTGTTAATTCTATTAGAAATAGTTGAATATTGTTTATTCAATTAGAAATAGTTAAATATTGTTAATTCTATTAGAAATAGTTAAATATTGTTAATTCTATTAGAAATTGTATAATATTGTTAATTCTATTAGAAATAGTTAAATATTGTTAATTCTATTAGAAATAGTTAAATATTGTTAATTCTATTAGAAATAGTTAAATATTGTTAATTCTATTAGAAATAGTTAAATATTGTTAATTCTATTAGAAATAGTTAAATATTGTTTATTCAATTAGAAATAGTTAAATATTGTTAATTCTATTAGAAATAGTAAAATATTGTTAATTCTATTAGAAATAGTTTAATATTGTTAATTCTATTAGAAATAGTTAAATATTGTTAATTCTATTAGAAATAGTTAAATATTGTTAATTCTATTAGAAATAGTTAAATATTGTTAATTCAATTAGAAATAGTTAAATATTGTTAATTCTATTAGAAATAGTTAAATATTGTTAATTCTATTAGAAATAGTTAAATATTGTTAATTCTATTAGAAATAGTTAAATATTGTTAATTCTATTAGAAATAGTTAAATATTGTTAATTCTATTAGAATTAGTTAAATATTGTTTATTCAATTTTAAATAGTTCAATATTGTAAATTCTATTAGAAATAGTTACATATTGTTAATTCTATTAGAAATAGTTAAATATTGTTAATTCTATTAGAAATAGTTAAATATTGTTAATTCTATTAGAAATAGTTAAATATTGTTTATTCAATTAGAAATAGTAAAATATTGTTAATTCTATTAGAAATAGTTAAATATTATTTATTCTATTAGAAATAGTAAAATATTGTTAATTCTATTAGAAATAGTTAAATATTGTTAATTCTATTAGAAATAGTTAAATATTGTTAATTCTATTAGAAATAGTTACATATGGTTTATTCAATTAGAAATAGTTAAATATTGTTAATTCTATTAGAAATAGTTAAATATTGTTAATTCTATTAGAAATAGTTAAATATTGTTAATTCTATTAGAAATAGTTAAATATTGTTTATTCTATTAGAAATAGTTAAATATTGTTAATTCTATTAGAAATAGTTAAATATTGTTAATTCTATTAGAAATAGTTAAATATTGTTAATTATATTAGAAATAGTTAAATATTGTTAATTCTATTAGAAATAGTTAAATATTGTTTATTCAATTAGAAATAGTTAAATATTGTTAATTCTATTAGAAATAGTTAAATATTGTTAATTCTATTAGAAATTGTATAATATTGTTAATTCTATTAGAAATAGTTAAATATTGTTAATTCTATTAGAAATAGTTAAATATTGTTAATTCTATTAGTAATAGTTAAATATTGTTAATTCTATTAGAAATAGTTAAATATTGTTAATTCTATTAGAAATAGTTAAATATTGTTGATTCTATTAGAAATAGTTAAATATTGTTAATTCAATTAGAAATAGTTAAATATTCTTAATTCTATTAGAAATAGTTAAATATTGTTAATTCCATTAGAAATAGTTAAATATTGTTAATTCTATTAGAAATAGTTAAATATTGTTAATTCTATTAGAAATAGTTAAATATTGTTTATTCAATTTTAAATAGTTCAATATTGTAAATTCTATTAGAAATAGTTAAATATTGTTAATTCTATTAGAAATAGTTAAATATTGTTAATTCTATTAGAAATAGTTAAATATTGTTTATTCAATTAGAAATAGTTAAATATTGTGATTCTATTAGAAATAGTTAAATATTATTTATTCTATTAGAAATAGTAAAATATTGTTAATTCTATTAGAAATAGTTAAATATTGTTAATTCTATTAGAAATAGTTAAATATTGTTAATTCTATTAGAAATAGTTAAATATGGTTTATTCAATTAGAAATAGTTAAATATTGTTAATTCTATTAGAAATAGTTAAATATTGTTAATTCTATTAGAAATAGTTAAATATTGTTTATTCAATTAGAAATAGTTAAATATTGTTAATTCTATTAGAAATAGTTTAATATTGTTAATTCTATTAGAAATAGTTAAATATTGTTAATTCTATTAGAAATAGTTAAATATTGTTAATTCTATTAGAAATAGTTAAATATTGTTAATTCAATTAGAAATAGTTAAATATTGTTAATTCTATTAGAAATAGTTAAATATTGTTTATTCTATTAGAAATAGTTAAATATTGTTAATTCAATTAGAAATAGTTAAATATTGTTAATTCTATTAGAAATAGTTAAATATTGTTAATTCTATTAGAAATAGTTAAATATTGTTAATTCTATTAGAAATAGTTAAATATTGTTAATTCTATTAAAAATAGTTAAATATTGTTAATTCTATTAGAAATAGTTAAATATTGTTTATTCAATTTTAAATAGTTCAATATTGTAAATTCTATTAGAAATAGTTAAATATTTTTAATTCTATTAGAAATAGTTAAATATTGTAAATTCTATTAGAAATAGTTAAATATTGTTAATTCTATTAGAAATAGTTAAATATTGTTTATTCAATTAGAAATAGTTAAATATTGTTAATTCTATTAGAAATAGTTAAATATGATTTATTCTATTAGAAATAGTAAAATATTGTTAATTCTATTAGAAATAGTAAAATATTGTTAATTCTATTAGAAATAGTTAAATATTGTTAATTCTATTAGAAATAGTTAAATATTGTTTATTCTATTAGAAATAGTTAAATATTGTTAATTCTATTAGAAATAGTTAAATATTGTTTATTCTATTAGAAATAGTTAAATATTGTTAATTCTATTAGAAATAGTTAAATATTGTTAATTCTATTAGAAATAGTTAAATATTGTTTATTCTATTAGAAATAGTTAAATATTGTTAATTCTATTAGAAATAGTTAAATATTGTTTATTCAATTAGAAATAGTTAAATATTGTTAATTCTATTAGAAATAGTTAAATATTGTTAATTCTATTAGAAATAGTTAAATATTGTTAATTCTATTAGAAATAGTTAAATATTGTTAATTCTATTAGACATTGTATAATATTGTTAATTCTATTAGAAATAGTTCAATATTGTTAATTCTATTAGAAATAGTTAAATATTGTTAATTCTATTAGAAATAGTTTAATATTGTTTATTCAATTAGAAATAGTTAAATATTGTTAATTCTATTAGAAATAGTTAAATATTGTTAATTCTATTAGAAATAGTTAAATATTGTTAATTCTATTAGAAATAGTTAAATATTGTTAATTCTATTAGAAATAGTTAAATATTGTTTATTCTATTAGAAATAGTTAAATATTGTTAATTCTATTAGAAATAGTTAAATATTGTTAATTTTATTAGAAATAGTTAAATATTGTTTATTCAATAAGAAATAGTTAAATATTGTTAATTCTATTAGAAATAGTTAAATATTGTTTATTCTATTAGAAATAGTTAAATATTGTTAATTCTATTAGAAATAGTTAAATATTGTTAATTCTATTAGAAATAGTTAAATATTGTTAATTATATTAGAAATAGTTAAATATTGTTAATTCTATTAGAAATAGTTAAATATTGTTTATTCAATTAGAAATAGTTAAATATTGTTAATTCTATTAGAAATAGTTAAATATTGTTTATTCTATTAGAAATAGTTAAATATTGTTAATTCTATTAGAAATAGTTAAATATTGTTAATTCTATTAGAAATTGTATAATATTGTTAATTCTATTAGAAATAGTTAAATATTGTTAATTCTATTGGAAATAGTTAAATATTGTTAATTCTATTAGAAATAGTTAAATATTGTTTATTCAATTAGAAATAGTTAAATATTGTTAATTCTATTAGAAATAGTTAAATATTGTTAATTCTATTAGAAATAGTTAAATATTGTTAATTCTATTAGAAATAGTTAAATATTGTTAATTCTATTAGAAATAGTTAAATATTGTTTATTCTATTAGAAATAGTTAAATATTGTGAATTCTATTAGAAATAGTTAAATATTGTTAATTTTATTAGAAATAGTTAAATATTGTTTATTCAATAAGAAATAGTTAAATATTGTTAATTCTATTAGAAATAGTTAAATATTGTTTATTCTATTAGAAATAGTTAAATATTGTTAATTCTATTAGAAATAGTTAAATATTGTTAATTCTATTAGAAATAGTTAAATATTGTTTATTCTATTAGAAATAGTAAAATATTGTTAATTCTATTAGAAATAGTTAAATATTGTTAATTCTATTAGAAATAGTTAAATATTGTTTATTCAATTAGAAATAGTTGAATATTGTTAATTCTATTAGAAATAGTTAAATATTGTTAATACTATTAGAAATAGTTAAATATTGTTAATTCTATTAGAAATAGTTAAATATTGTTAATTCTATTAGAAATAGTTTAATATTGTTAATTCTATTAGAAATAGTTAAATATTGTTTATTCTATTAGAAATAGTTAAATATTGTTAATTCTATTAGAAATAGTTAAATATTGTTAATTCTATTAGAAATAGTTAAATATTGTTAATTATATTAGAAATAGTTAAATATTGTTAATTCTATTAGAAATAGTTAAATATTGTTTATTCAATTAGAAATAGTTAAATATTGTTTATTCAATTAGAAATAGTTAAATATTGTTTATTCTATTAGAAATAGTTAAATATTGTTAATTCTATTAGAAATAGTTAAATATTGTTAATTTTATTAGAAATTGTATAATATTGTTAATTCTATTAGAAATAGTTAAATATTGTTAATTCTATTGGAAATAGTTAAATATTGTTAATTCTATTAGAAATAGTTAAATATTGTTTATTCAATTAGAAATAGTTAAATATTGGTAATTCTATTAGAAATAGTTAAATATTGTTAATTCTATTAGAAATAGTTAAATATTGTTAATTCTATTAGAAATAGTTAAATATTGTTAATTCTATTAGAAATAGTTAAATATTGTTTATTCTATTAGAAATAGTTAAATATTGTTAATTCTATTAGAAATAGTTAAATATTGTTAATTTTATTAGAAATAGTTAAATATTGTTTATTCAATAAGAAATAGTTAAATATTGTTAATTCTATTAGAAATAGTTAAATATTGTTTATTCTATTAGAAATAGTTAAATATTGTTAATTCTATTAGAAATAGTTAAATATTGTTAATTCTATTAGAAATAGTTAAATATTGTTTATTCTATTAGAAATAGTAAAATATTGTTAATTCTATTAGAAATAGTTAAATATTGTTAATTCTATTAGAAATAGTTAAATATTGTTTATTCAATTAGAAATAGTTGAATATTGTTAATTCTATTAGAAATAGTTAAATATTTTTAATACTATTAGAAATAGTTAAATATTGTTAATTCTATTAGAAATAGTTAAATATTGTTAATTCTATTAGAAATAGTTTAATATTGTTAATTCTATTAGAAATAGTTAAATATTGTTAATTCTATTAGAAATAGTTAAATATTGTTTATTCAATTAGAAATAGTTAAATATTGTTAATTCTATTAGAAATAGTTAAATATTGTTAATTATATTAGAAATAGTTAAATATTGTTAATTCTATTGGAAATAGTTAAATATTGTTTATTCTATTAGAAATAGTTAAATATTGTTAATTCTATTAGAAATAGTTAAATATTGTTTATTCTATTAGAAATAGTTAAATATTGTTAATTCTATTAGCAATAGCTAAATATTGTTAATTCTATTAGAAATAGTTAAATATTGTTAATTCTATTAGAAATAGTTAAATATTGTTAATTCTATTAGAAATAGTTAAATATTGTTTATTCAATTAGAAATAGTTAAATATTGTTAATTCTATTAGAAATAGTTAAATATTGTTAATTCTATTAGAAATAGTTAAATATTGTTAATTCTATTAGAAATAGTTAAATATTGTTAATTCTATTAGAAATAGTTAAATATTGTTTATGTCAGAAAAAGAGTCGATTGCCCATTCTTTTAGAAATCTGGATATTAAATATGTCAGTTAAAAGAATGGGCAATGCAAATTTAAAATATATTGTTTAAAAATAGGTTAGAATTAGAATTGAGGATTCTTTGTTTGGCAAAAGTGTGGTGGACGGACATGTGTAGAAAACGTGATATAATCACGTTGGAAACCACACTTCTGGCGTCATAAATACAGGAGATTTCTTAATATAGGAATCTGAGGGTTCGAAATTAGAGTCAGTCACGGGTTGATGAGGATCAGATATTCAGAGCAGATCACACAGGGGCATAGTTAGTTAGAGAGGAGAT
This sequence comes from Euprymna scolopes, assembly GCF_053919585.1. NCBI lineage: Eukaryota > Metazoa > Mollusca > Cephalopoda > Sepiida > Sepiolidae > Euprymna > Euprymna scolopes. Next base: position 25,999,629 of record NC_136523.1, read on the forward strand.
CCCCTCAGAAGCGAAGGGAGTAAAATAGACCATGTAAATCAAAGTTTGATTTCCTGACATCACCGATCGGTCGATTGAATAATAAAGAAACTGTTGTAACTGTTGTCTTGTGTCGTCATTCCTCAGAACAAAAAAGGTAAATGCGCTTTTATCATCATCTTGTAACGAACTTTGTACAATCCTTCAAAGTATTATGTGTTCCCCTCCTCTGTGAATCATCCCGGTCAGATAGAAATGTCTCCCTCATAATCACCATGGTTCTACGTGTATTATATGTACCCAGTTATATATGTCCCGTTGTGTCCCCGATATAAGCCCCCTGCTACACAACACCACAATCTCTACTCGAAAATAGGAAGAAGATAATTCTAGGAGGATTGAAACATTCACCAAACCCATTAACTCACATTTAGTATAATATTAAAGTTTATAAGTAAAGGGCTTTAGAGAAACAATTCAACAACGTGTCACGACTCTAACCAGTCCCGCATTATCAACCAAGCTCAAACTACTGCCACATCACCGCAATGTTGCTTCCCTGTGCCTTTTTTCAAGTAATTTTATTGAAATGTCCTCTGATAAACTTAAATGTACATGTATCTTCTTGGCGTACATACTCCCGACGCACCTGTTTATCAGAAAAATTCCACTCTTTCACTGTAAAGGCTGTAATCCTGAAAAACCTATTCTAATACCCTTTTGGAATTCCCTCCCTTCTTCACTGACATATTCGTTACGAGACCCTATTTACTAGCCTCCCCACGAAAGTGATTTTTAATGTGAAGAGGGATCCTATTCCCATAAACGACCACTGGACAAAAATGATGTTGACCATCTTATAATTTATTCCTTTAATTCAGTTGGCATTTACAATTCTTGACAGTATCTGTTTCGTAGTGCAAAATCAATCACTTAGTTATTATATCGATCAGAATTCAAAAAATTCAAAATGGCGTAATGGAAACATATTATGAGGTATTTACAGGTTCTCTTCCCATTTTCCGATTTTAATGATTATCAAAACGCATTTTATTTCCTTTTGCGGATTGATTGTTGCTATTTCTACTGATGAGTTTAGGGCACTATAGACTCACTGATTGATATAATAATTAAGTGATTGATTTTGCACTACGAAACAGATATTGTCAAGGATTAAAAATGTTAACTGAATTAAAGGAATAAATTATAAGATAGTCAACATCATTAATTTTTTAATATAGTCTTTTGTTATTTATTCATTATATTGCTCTGTAATTACATTGAGTTTCATACGGCAAGAAGTGATGACAATCGTCAGATATTAGCATATAGTGTGGCCGAGGATCCATCCACATCAGTAAGAAGGAGATCGCCAAATTGGGGTCTCTGGATCATCTTTTCACTGAATGCTTCATGAAGAGAGCAAATTTCTATATAAAATTCAATTGGTGCAAGAGCTTCAGCTAAAGACCATGGACAAGAGTGTGAAAAAGGTAGAAATTTGAGTAACATCATTTTTCATAACTTAAATTAGACCTTGTGAAAAACATATCCTAGATGAAGTTGTGTAAATAAAATTAAAATAAGTAGACTATGATATCTTTCTATATCTCAAAATATCACGGAGAGGCTCATCTACCTACATATGAAAATTGGTAAACATATCTTGAATATTGAGAAAGTTAATCAAATTTAAAACCCGTCGGCTTCTTTTGGACCACACTGTATATATTGGTACGGTGAAATACACAACTCTAGCTCAGAGCAGATGTGAAAATGAATTGACCACCCGACTACCAAACGTAGTCAACGTACATGTGGATTTTATATTTTCAAGGTCGATAGTGTCACACACACACCCAATGTTAGAAGGTTACTCGCAGAGAGTATCCTGTATCTCTACAAATCCACTATTCGCCCATGCATGGAATATTGTTGTCAAATCTGGTCTTTCGCTTCTACTTAGTGTTAAAAAAAGAAGTCGCCTACTTAATAGCTCCGTCACTGTCGGCCAAACTCTATCCTCTGTCCGATCGCCGAAATGTGGCATTCCTGCGCCTGTTTTACTAGTACCTTAATGGAAACTGCTCGGATGAACTGAAAGCAATGGTCCCTCTAGTACACAAATGCCCCGACAAACCTGACAAGCAGCAAAATCTAACCCCTATATTGTAAAAATCATTTACTAGCCCATGGTTAGGGTTAGGGTTAAGGACGGCTGTCGGAATAGACACCCCATAACTTCCCCATGTTAAGAACGGCTGTAGGAATAGACACCCCAACCTCCCCTATGTTAAGAACGGCTATCGGAATAGACCCCCAACCTTCCTATGTTAAGAACGGTTGTCGGAATAAACACCCCGAACTTCCCCATGTTAAGAACGGCTGTCAAAATAGACCCCCAACCTTCTCATGTTAAGAACGGCTGTCGAAATAAACACCCACAACTTCCCCATGTTAAGAACGGCTGTCGGAATAGAAACCCCCAACCTCCCCATGTTAAGAACGGCTGTCGGAATAGACGCCCCTAACCTCCCCATGTTAAGAACGGCTGTCGGAATAGACACCCCAACCTCCCCATGTTAAGAACGGTAAGTTTAAAAAAAAAACAGAAGAAAAAACCTTTTTCTTTTAACGCTTGTTAAGAAAAAAATAACCACATTGTACCCCTGTAGCTTATTTCCCCTGATAGTAGCCCCCTACATCAAGGTGGCAATGTGACTTGTTTGGGGTGAAAATGTTAAAAAAAAAGAAAAACCTTTTTTTTTCCTGGTTAAAAAAAAAGATGGCTGCCATTGCACAAAAGCTGTCATAGAAAGCGCTGGAATTTTACGGTGTTACTATTGTACGTTATTCTTGTCAGCGAGAATTTAAACTGTGATATTTGTTCGCAGCATACTCGAATACACCTGTAAACAGTTGAATATAAAAAAAAAATCAAGTTCTTAAGGGTAAATCTTCGAGCGGTCCTTCAGTGCATTTTCACCAATAATTCAAGTTCTCTCCGTAGGCACTCAAGATCTCTTCAAGTTTCAAATTCATTATGCCGTAAAATATGTATCGTAAAGTCTAGCCCACGTATACATAGAGTGTAATTTTATAGACGTTAATTTTAGTTTTGCTCTGTCATAGAAGTCCATACTACTAAGAATTATCACCTCCCTCAAATCACATGGTAAATGTTGCACTTTTCTTGGGCACCTCCTTTCATTTTAAGCGAGAAAGCTTGATTCCCGATTAAAAAGAGACCCAACGGATTACATATACATCAACTACACGGCAGGTTGTTTTTGCTCAAACGTTTTTAGCTGAAAAATAATGAGGTATTAATTTCCTCTCTCGTCTTACGTTCTCCTAATTTGCGACATTTTTCTTACTTGACCTTTTAACCCTCCCCCCCCTCTCCCTTACGTCTGACCACACGCGTGTTAGATCGAGACGGATTTTTAAGGCCACATACCTTCGTGTCATTGGTTCTAAAGCAATAACGTCTCTCAGCGACTTTCGGCGAAATACGGGCTTTTCTGTTGATAGAAAGTGGTTGGCAATTGAAAATTCGTGTTTTGTTAAGTCTTCCAGGGAATTTTGCAGACATTTCTCTTTTGAAACGTTCCTTAAAATACACACTTATATATCTTGACTTCTCTTCCCTTCTCACTATATATATATATATATATATATATATATATATATATATATATATATATATATATACGAGCAAAAGTACCCGTCGCTGACTGGGTTCAAAAACAGCCTACAGAAAATGGACTCTGATTTATGAAAGTACGATAGGTTATGAAAAGGGAGGGTTGTAAAGAGATAGCTTCGAATTTGGGGTTCAAAACCAAAGCAAAATATGATGAAAGTAAAAATAAAATAGATAATCCTATAATTTATTATACCATACCTGTTCACATTAAAACACATCACAATATTCTGTGGATCTATATTAAAAAACCTTGTTAAACTTTGTGTCATATTTCCATTCTATGGAGGTCAGGTGCGAACGCACACCCCATAATTTTATTATACCATATTTCTTCAAACTGAAACATAATTATCAAAGTATACTTACACAGATAGATATGAAAAGTCTTTATTAAAAACATCTGAGGAGAGCAACGCACCAATTTTTTTTTTTAATTGTGACCCTTTACAAACCCGGTTCTTTCGGAAAATCTTCCATTGCTATTAATAATGATAAAATAACAAAATATTTATTGATTTTAAATTACCAGTAAAGCTAAAATCGATAATTCATCCTCCACAAGTGTATTCTGACGTTTAGTAAAAAGAATATCTGCATATTCCCCATCTGGCATCAATTGTGATGGATGGCTCTCGTCTGGGTGAGGCCCCGTGTTTTGACAAGCTTCTGGGTTTGACCTTTACTCCTGATCTGAAATGGAACACGTACATCAAGTCTGTTGCCAAGGTCGCTGGAAAGATGGTGGGATCCTTCTACCGCTCCAGAAGATAATTCACTACTGATGCAATTCTCTATCTATATAAAAGCCAAGTACGTCCAAGGATGGAATACTGTTGCCATATCTGGGCAGGAGCTGCTAAAAACAGCCTATCCTGCCTTGACAGAGTACAAAATAGACTTCGTGGCTTAGTGGGGGATGCCCTTTTCTCTACCCTGCAATCTCTCTCCCACAGAAGAGTCGTTGCGAGCCTATCCTTGTTTTATCGTTATTTCCATGGCAGGTGCTCGTCTGAACTCCAATCTCTGGTCCCCCCTCGCCAATCTTTCATGAAAAACACCCGTCTGGCTGAATCCACTGAGAAAATTTTCCCCCACTCTATATCTGTGCCTAAATCAAAACACGGATTCCATGAATAAAGCCTCTTTCTTAGAACTGCACGCCTGTGGAACTCTGTTCCGTCTGACTGCTTCCCACCGGACCACAACTTGGATGTGTTAAAGTCCAATGTTAATAAATTCCTAATGAACCGCCCCCTTAAGTAAACACTTCATCAAATCTCCACACTAACGTAATGTATTTGCAATAACCCTTATCCCTGAGTGGCTTCCGGGCCTTGAAATGTGGTGATCACTGTGTAAAAAAAAAAAAAAATTAACACGTTTTTTTATGAAATTCGGGGAAAATAACAATCTTATAGTTAAATATTTATTTAAAAAAATCGGAATCTGTAATTGTATCGGAATCAAGAAAATATTGCAATTGTCGCATCATTAGTATATATATATATATATATATATATATATATATATATATATATATATATATATATATATATATATAATAACATAAATTAATATACGAAAGTATAACTTTATGCGTAAACTTTAAGTATTTACTCCAACAGTGTTCAATACGTAGGTAAAGCTGGGTAGTAAGTTATAAAATAACCATATATATTTTATAACTTACTATATATATATATATATATATATATATATATATATATAGAGAGAGAGAGAGAGAGAGAGAGAGGGGCAAGATAGAGTAGAAAATAGACTTCGTGGCTTAATGGGGATGCCCTTTTCTCTTCCCTGCAACCTCTCTCCTACAGAAGAGACGTTTCGAGCCTGTCTTTGTTTTATCGTTATTTCCATGACAAGTGCTCGTCTGAGCTCCAATCTTTGGTCCCTCCTCGCCAATCTTTCATGATAAACACCCGTCTAGTTAAAACCACTGTCATTAATTTTCCCCACTCTTTATCTGTGTCTAAATCAAAACGTAGATTCCACGAGCAAAGCTTCTTTCTTAGAAGTGCACGCCCGTGGAACTCTCTTCCGTTGGCCTATTTCCCACCTGACTAAAACTTGGATGTCTTCAAGTCCAACATAAACAAATCCCGATGAACCGCCCGCTTAAGGAAGACAGTTTATCAATATCTCCAATATTAACGATTACTATGAGACTCTCCCATTAATTACTGTACACGCAATAACCCTTATCTCCGAGTGGCTTCCCGGCTTTAATAAGTGGTGACGTCCATGTATAAAAAATAATATATATATATGTGTATGTGTGTGTGTGTGTGCGTGTGTACGTGTGTGTGTGCGCGCGTGAGAACACTTCTCAAGATATATACTCGACTTGAAATGGCAGTGGTTGTATAGTAATTGTTAATTATTTGAATTGAGTCGAATTTTATTATTTATGGGTTCAGCTAAATAAACTTGTTTACTTTGGATTTGAAAACAACGATTTTGTATTAAACCGCTAAGCAGACCAGTAAACAGTGTTCCGCTGGTGGGCAGTTCTGGGAAAGAAACTTTGTTCATGGAATCTGTGTTTAGATTTCGGCACAAATAGAGCTGTAACATAGTGCCGTCGCAAATGGACAATCAAATAAAACGGTTCGGATTTTTTTTTTGTTTTTGTTTTTAACAAAGCTTTTAGTCAGAGTTTCTCCTTTATCGACCGCATGCCGGCAACAACCGACTCATTCTCGTCGTTGACTTTACACGTCCCTATCTTTGACTGGCGCTTTTCTTTCTGTCGATCACGGGTTGCGTTTTTCCTCCTTTCTTTTCTTTTTCTTCTCGAGCACACTTTCTAATGTTGCATATGCGTTTTTTTTTTTAAATACTGCTGCTGCTAATCTCTTCGAAAGTCAGTTATTTTTCACTGCTGTTGATATTTTCCTATGCGCACTATATTACAGAGAGTGGGATGAATCGTATATAGTGGTTGTCGGTAGTCGAAACTTTTTTATGAAAGTTTTGCAGGGGGGGGGGCTCATAGATTGGAGTAAAGTTGAAAACTTGCCATGACAACAACAATAGAACAGATACTCAACACGTCTTTTCTGTGGAAAATGGGCTGCAAGGGAGAGAAGAAGGCATCACCTACGGGGTTTCGAAGCTGTTTTTTTTAACTCTATCAATTAAAATTTGTTTAATCAGCTCTATATTCTAACAAAACTTATGTGGCAACTTCAAAACTGGTTAAGTAGAATACTTATATTTTTACAGATGATGTGTTATCCGAGACGGGAGGACGCACGCTTTGAAATGTGGCATTCGTTGGAATGTTTCTTTAAGCGACGTCTATTGGCAGCGAAGACAGGCATTTAAAAGTCGATTCTTTTGCGAATGTTTCCTTTGTAAGATATCGTTTACGTCTTGGTAAATGGTGTGTTTGTCTTGCCGTTTTCCATGGGAATACGGGGATGTCTCTCGGGAGAGACAGCGCCTTGTTCAGTTTATTGAGACTTAACAGACGTTCACGCCGCATAGCGTTCTCTCTCTCTCTCTCTCTCTCTCTCGCCCCCACACCCTCTCTCTCTCTCTTTATATATATATATATATGTATATATATATATATATATGTGTGTGTGTGTGTGTGTGTAATAGTCTATGTTAAGAATGTATTCGTAATCCAAACAATTTCACTCTCACTAATTCTCTCTGTGTCCGTCTGTCTATCTGTCTGCCTCTCTCTCTCTCTCTCTCTCTATATATATATATATATATATATATATATATATATATATAGAGAGAGAGAGAGAGAGAGGGGGGGAGAGAGAGAGAGAGAGAGAGAGAGAGAGGGCTGTGACAAGAGTGAAGCATCCTCGGGACAAACTTCATGCCATTTCTCCGCATCTTTTTGTCTTCACGAATAATTGTGTGAACAGTTCCCACACTGACATTAAACTGCTCACTTTTTTGTTTCTAAAGACACACGACAGTCCTCTCAATGAAATTCTGTATTGTTCAATCACTACTAGTGTTCTATCTCCCTTACTCCACCGCCCCACTTCTCATCATCTATCATAGACTTCAGTCCTTCCTTGAATCTCTTATGCCACTCAAGTATTGATGGTCCAAAAGCAGTGAAACATTCCGTACGTTTTTGTGGCATTTTTTCCAAGTTTGCAACAACATTTTATTGCATATCCTTCTTCTAAAGTGTCCGCACGTCCAGATTGCTATTTTGAAATTCACCAGCTGTGACAATCAGGCTTTAGTAAGGTGTATTCCAATTCCAACTGTAGCTGCTTCTTTGAACCTGAAATAAAAAATGGTGAGTTATGTAAGATAGTGCATTTTCAAGGGTTTTTGACAATTATAATTGCTTATTTTATTTTTTTTTGTATTATTTAGATTATCATTCTTATTTTGGTTGTTTGCTTTTGTTTTTTTTGTTTTTTTTTGTTTTTTTACAACGTTTCGGTCGATGTAATCTCCGACCGTCTGCATGTGCATTCACATTGGATGTTATTGGAAAATAGTGAAAAATGTTTTGTACGAAAATCATTTTTTGAATAGTTGTACAAAAAATGTATTTTTTAAATGCTTGTACGAATATTATTTTTTTAAATGCTTGTACAAAAATAATTTTTAATGCTTGTACAGAAATTATTTTTTCAATGTTTGTACAAAAATAATTATTTAAATGCTGGTACTATTTTTTTTAAATGCTTGTACAAAATTTATTTTTTAAATGCTTGCACAAAAATGTTTCTTAAAAGATTGTATAAAATTTATTTGTTAAACGCTTGGAAAAATTTTTTTTTAAATGCTTGTACAAACATTATTTTCTTAAATTATTGTACAAACATAATTTTTTGTAAATTCTTGCAGAAATCTTTTCTAATACGTGTACAACACTTATTTTTTTTAAATGCTTGTACAAATATTATTTTTAAATGCTTCTACAAACATTATTTTATAAATGCTTATACAACATGTATTTCTTACATGCCTGTACAAAAATTATCTTTTAAATGCTTCTACAAACATTATTTTATAAATGCGTATACAAAATTTATTTCTTACATGCTTGTACAAAAATTATTTTTTGAAATGCTTGTACAAAAATACTTGTATAAATGCTTGTACAAAAATTATTTTTATAACATGGTTCTACAAAAAATATTTTTAAATGCTTGTAAAAATTTAGTTTTTAAAAGGTTGTACAAAAATTATTTTTGAAATGCTTGTAAAAAAATTATTTTTTAAAAGATTGTACAAAAGTATTTTTTAAATGCTTGTACAAAATTATTTTTTTCATTCTTGCAGAAATCTTTTCTAATGCGTGTACAAAAATTATTTTTAAATGCATGTACGAATATTATTTTTTTAAAAAATGATTGTACAAAATGTATTTTTTAAATGCTTGTACTAAAATTATTTTTAAAAGCTTGCACAAAAATTATTTTTTAAAAAGATTGTACAAAAATTATTTTTCAAATGCTTGTACGAATATTATTTTTAAAAATTCTTGTACAAAAATTATTTTTAAGTGCTTGTACAAAAGTTATTTTTTAAAAATTGATTTTACAAAAATTATTTTTTAAATGCTTGGACGAATATTATTTCTTAAATGCTTGTAAAAAAATATTTTTTAAATGCGTGTAGAAAAATTATTTTTTTAATGCTTGTACAAAAATTATTTTTAAATGTTTGTACAAAAATTATTTTTTAAAAGATTGTACAAAAATTATTTTTTAAAAAGTTGTACAAATTTATTTTTTAAAAGCTTGTATAAAATTTATTTTTATATGCTTGTACAAAAATTATTTATTATATGCTTGTATAAAAATTATTTTTATATGCTTGTACAAACATGATTTTTTAAATGCTTGCACAAAAATTATTTCTTTTAAAAGATTGTACAAAATTTATTTGTAAATGCTTGTAAAATTTTATTTTAAATGCTTGTGCACATTTATTTTTACATGCTTGTACAAAATTATTTTTACATGCTTGTACAATAATTATTTTTTCCATGCTTGTACAAAAATTATTTTTTACATGCTTGTACAAAAATTATTTTTTAAATGCTTGTACAAAAATTATTTTTTAAAATGCTTGTTCAAAAATTATTTTTTAAATGCTTGTACAAAAATTATTTTTTAAATGCTTGTACAAAAATTATTTTTTAAATGCTTGTTCAAAAATTATTTTTTAAATGCTTGTTCAAAAATTATTTTTTAAATGCTTGTACAAAAATTATTTTTTAAATGCTTGTACAAAAATTATTTTTTAAATGCTTGTACAAAAATTATTTTTTAAATGCTTGTACAAAAATTATTTTTTAAATGCTTGTACAAAAATTATTTTTTAAATGCTTGTACAAAAATTATTTTTTAAATGCTTGTACAAAAATTATTTTTTAAATGCTTGTACAAAAATTATTTTTTAAAATGCTTGTTCAAAAATTATTTTTTAAATGCTTGTACAAAAATTATTTTTTAAATGCTTGTACAAAAATTATTTTTTAAATGCTTGTTCAAAAATTATTTTTTACATGCTTGTACAAAAATTATTTTTTAAATGCTTGTACAAAAATTATTTTTTAAAATGCTTGTACAAAAATTATTTTTTAAATGCTTGTACAAACAAGCAAACTTATGAAGGGCAAATCGTAATTCAGAAGTTTGTTTGAAGTCGTATTAGTTTGGCATTTTTTTTTTATCATTAAAGATCGTCTCAACAGAATTGTTCATCGTTTAACATTAACCCTTCGAATTGCTTTTTGTTTTGCTAAAAGTGTAAATTATATCATGTTTCTTTAAACCGGATGTAAGTTCAGAACCGTTATTATGTTTAATTAATCTGAGATTCTTAAAGGAAAAGTGAAAGCGTACTTATGAAAACAAACACCCATGAACAAGTACTTCTTATATAAATTGAAAAAAAAAAGAAAGTTCCGAAAGTGTTTCGAAAGTGATCCCCAAATGAGAATGCTGCCACATGACACGCACGTGTTATACAGAGACTTAAAAAAAATGATAATATTGCACTTAAATGAAAAAATTATGACACGCCTTTTATTTAGACAGGTGTTATCATATATATATATATATATATATATATATATATATATATATATATATATATATATATATATTTATATAAAATGGAAAATTAACCAACATTTCTGGAGTTTGATTTTTGGAATTTACCGTTATTGGATATTTTACCCTCTCTCTCTCTCTCTCTCTCTCTCTCTCTCTCTCTCTATATATATATATATATATATATATATATATTATTATCTATATATTATATATTATTATATATATATATATATATTATTATCTCTCTCTCTCTCTCTCTCTCTCTCTATATATATATATATATATATATATATAGAGAGAGAGAGAGAGAGAGAGAGAGATGAAAAGGAACAAACCGAGTTAGGTGTACATTAGGGGAGGTTGATTTTGGAACCGCGGTTACTTCTACCCAGGGAAAGATGTAAACTAACCTAAAAAGTAAAAGTGCAAAATATTTTTCTCCAAAACTTTACCGTTTTATGAGCAAATGAATTTAAACATCGAAATTATCGTATATTTTGATTTTACACCGGTGTTAAGTGATAGAAGTAATAGGTTAAATTATGACCGGGGTTGAGAAAATTTGAAGCAAATATGTTAAATAATATATATATATTTTTTACTGTCGAGGCATTTTAAGTAAGTTAGCTAATAATAAATTAGAAAAAAAGGCTAACACTGAATAATATTTAATCTAATTTACAATGAACTTCACACAAATCCGGTCTATTTTTTTACTGGTGCAATTTTCAATCTTCACCGGAAAAATCAAAACATTCGCTAATTCACACACGTGTTTACTAGTTTGCATTTCATTTTAATACATAACTATCAAGAAACAAAAATATTTTTATAATTCTTATAAAACAATTTTATTATTATTGTTATAATTATTTGTTTATTCTAAAGATATTTTATAATTGTAAAGATATTTTTTCATTTGAAAGTTGTTTATTTTGCGTGCCTTTTGCCGTTAACATCTTGCCGTTAGCAGTTTGATTTGTAATTCAGTAAGTGAATATTTATTATTTTATATTTTATCATATTTGAATTTTTTCTCTCTCAATTTTTACTTATTTATATAATTCGACAATTTCCGATATTATATACGTTTTTCAGATATATTTTTTCTAAAATGGTTGGGAAACAAACCAAAATTTCTACTCGCAGTAGAGATACTACTAAATTTGCTGGTCCACCTGCTATGCTTGATAAAACAGACCCCCCCCCACATATCGACAAGTGATACAGCACAGTTATTTCCTGGAAAATATACATCCAACTTCAAGTAAATTTGCGCTTTCAAAATTAATAGCCGGTGATATAATTGATATTTGGAAAGCAGTTAATCCACGCTTACCGCTATTAACTGAAGTGTATATTGTGAATAAATTGCAAAATATTTGCTTTAAAAAAGTAAAACAGATAAATAGAAAATATTTGTCATCATCTGCAAAGGACATTTTGATAAAGAAACTCGACACATTGTTTGACATTTCTTCTTGCCGTTGTCAACTGCCAATTTTATCTTGTGAGGACAAAAATGTGAAATGTAAAAAGGAAAATTGTCAAACCAAACACATAATCTGTAATTGCCCCCTCAAACAGAAGGTAAGTTTATTATTCTATTTTTCATTCTTTAAGACAATGTCATACACATTTTAAAGTAAATGAATTTTTATACTTGTATTTTAAGTAAACAAATTAAAAATCTCATACTTTTTCATTTTATGTGAAATTGTATGAACATGAGTCACATCTCGCATCCAATATGTGTCAAATTTGATTTTTCAGGTTCCATTGGAAGACAGAGAATATCTAAAAGACCAAAGAAACAAAATAGGACCTAAGGGCACTTTTCAACTTGGTCCTATAGATAAAGCTTCCATTAAAAAGTATAAAAGGAGTGCAGTGTTAGGAGAAATAGGGAACCAAGTTGGTTCATCTTCTGTTGTCTCAACATCTTATGACCAGAATGTTTCCTCTTCCCAATCAGAGAATAGCGATGGACAAGACGAAAATTTTGAGCCAGACAGATATTGTAAGAGTGATTACAGCCAATTAAAAATTCCACGGTACGCTATTGAACTAATCCGGGGTGATGTTAGTTCAAAATTAGGAGCGAGCCTGGCAAATGCCTTCCTGTTGGATTTAAATGCTATGGGCCTTCTCAACATAAGTATAAACATTAATAACATCATCCTGGATAAATCAAAAATAGACAGACAAAAAGAAAAAACTAAAGAGCATACCCTTCAAAAGCACAATGAAAAAATTGAAAATCTGGTTTGTATTGGTGTGGATAGTAGGCATGACAAAGACACTTTGTTTTATCAGGAGGTGGTGGAAGCGAATGGAGAAACACAAATAAGGAAAGTTAAGGGACCAGAACGCCATTTGACATTAACAGCGGAAATAGGCTGTGATAAAAAGGGAGGATATCTCACCCATAGAGTTATCCCTAATACTAATGCAACTGGTGTTGTTTTAGCAGAAGAAGTTGCAAGTGTCTTAAAGGAATATAAGAGTGAGACTACATTAAAGGCTGTGCTTTTAGACAATACCAATACAAACACTGGCTGTGAATCTGGGCTTGTCACATCTCTAGAAAAAATATTAAACAGGAAGTTACACACTATTGGTTGCTCCCTACATCAGAATGAGCTTCCTTTCAGGGCGTTATTTAAATGGATCGATGGTAATACACAAAGCCCAACATCATTTACTGGGCCAATGGAAAAATTATGTGGTAATAATTACAATCATTTGCCCCAGGTTGAATTTCCACCAATAAGTAGTCCTTTGGATATCAATTATTCTGTACTGGTAGGCATTGATGATCTGAGTGGCGACCAAAGACTACTTTTGGAATATGCAGTAGGAATTTCACGGGGAAAGGTTAACCCAAAATATGCTGCATGGAGGATTGGGCCTTTAAATCAAGCCAGATGGCTAACTCTAGCAATTCGACTAATGTGTTTATGGACGCGACAAATTTATCGTCAAACACTGTTTGATAAAATGCACACATTGGTTAAATTTATTGTTGAAGTGTATGCAGTTAGTTGGTTTGAAATTAAAAGAGACAATAAATTTCATAACCAGCAACTATACATTTTCAATATGATTCAGAGGATTAAGCAACAGCCACAAGAAATCCAAAACAGTTGCATTTAAAAATATTCAATACAATGCTTTTGCTCTATTGCCAGAAAATATTTTGTATGCAATGGTCAAATCAGATGAAATAGAAGTGAGAGAAGAAGCTATAAAAAAAATTTAAACCATTAGGTAAGTAAACATTTTTTTATATAAAATAATGAAATTGGTTACATTGATTTATATGTTCATTTTTAAATGTTGTTGAAATTTCATTATTAGAAAAAATTCAAACAAGTAGAATCCATTTTTAAAGTTAATTGCTTTTTTTTCTTTCAGGAGTGCAAAATCATCTCACAAAAGGTTGAAAAACATTTCATCAATAAATTTCAAAGCTTCACATTGGTGTCATTTAATAAACCTATCTCAAAGTGGAGTTTGTGAGCTTTTACAGAAGACTTTTCAGATGAGGAACTTCAGGATTCATCGTTGAGTGGGAGGAAACTAGATTTTCCTGATTTACCTGCACATTCGCAAAGTGTCGAAAGGGCAGTTAAGTTAACTACAGAGGCTTCTCAGTTGGTCTATGGATTTGAAAGAAGACACAAGCATATTATTGCAAAAGTTTTATGTCGAGAAATGAGGCCTTCTTTTGATTCAAAAGGATCTTATGTGGAACACTATGAAATGATGCAACAATAATCATTGCTAGCATTTGTGTGTGGTTTGACATATTTTTTATGAATCTGTTTAAAAATGAGTGTATAGATTTGAACCTAAGATTACCTATGATGAATATAGGTATTAGAGCAGTTTTAATTAACAATTGTAGTTTTTAAAAATTGATTCACTTATAAATTCCAAGCACATTTCATTCTATTCCTTCAATAATAATTATGACCTTTCACATTTTTATTTTAATTTTATGTTTTTATGGAAATCGTTCCAGACAAGGCATGAAGCCACTTTATGTAAGGATCTAAAAAATAATATTTTAAGGTCAAAATCTTGCTTATAATATGCATAAGATGGAAAAGATTCTGACCCAGAATTACTTTTTATGACTTGCATCCTCAGTTTATGTTGTCAACTGAAGATTATATGCAGCCAGGGGGGGGGAAGATTCACTTTTTAATATTAATTTTAATATATTTCTTTCCTTTTTACTAAAATGATTAATCTAATAAATTTTTTGGAATGAAATTGTAAAATATTTGTAAAATTGTCTAAAAAGAAACGGTTTCGTCAGCGCGTCTAATAAGACAATCTTTAAAGTTAAATGCTCATCCAACCATGAAAGATGGCAAGCAATTTTTTTTATATTAGTACTCACCATACCAACACACAACTTTCCCTGCGTAGAAGTTTTTGATTTTCTAGAAAAAGTTAAAAATCGACCTCCCCTAGTGTACATCAACGTTACGTCTTTATTTCGAGACATCTCCCGTATGAATAGAAACGTTGATGAACACATCATATATATATATATATATATATATATATATATATATATATATATATATATATATATATATATATATATATATATATATGATGTGTTCATCAACGTTTCTATTCGCTTTTGGATATACGCATTGATATATGTGTGTGTGTGTGTGTGGCAGTGTCTGTGTATGTGTGTGTTGTATGTGTGTTGCATGTGTGTGTGGGTGGATGTAGATTAAAAGGCACCGGTCAGTACTTAGTTGACCATCACTAAGGTTCTTACCTTACAGACTCCAAGACAAGAAAACTAAATTCTCAAGTACCTTATGCCATAAAAACCAAAAGTTAGGTTGGATGAGGGAAAGGGAAAAGGAAAAAGATGTTAATTATCTTCAAACACCTCACCCATCCTTTTACCGTTTTTTATGACTCCCACCCAGATTGCATGCTAACTTGATAAACGAAATAGGAAAATGTATTTGGTGGAAATATCACTTTCGACGGTAATTTTTGGCCTGAAGACGTAATCCCCCAACGTGGGTGATTACAGAAACATGTATGCACATATGTAGCCATTAATGTTTGTATAAATAAAATTAATAATAATTTATATACATATATATATATATATATATATATATATATATATATATATATATATATATATATATATGGTTACCCGTTGTTGTCCGGTTGAAATATATTGCTAGGCGGAGAGATCAGCTACATAATATTGAAAGTGTTTGTACGTGTGTATGTGTGTATATGTGTCTGTATTTTGCTTGTTTTTATCCGAACCGCTTGCTTTTTATATAAGCTGGTTTTCGAATCAAATTATCTGTCTCGATTTCAGAACATCTTGCAAGTTTACCCCGGAGACATTTTTTTCCTTTTTTTCAATCTGCGGTTAATAGGATATCCGGCCCTTATTGTATCAAGCAACGCACCTTCTAACCGACATTTATGAAACATATTTTATGTATTTCTCAAAGAAGAAAATAATAGCATTCACCATAACCTTTCATTTAAACTATATATATATATATATATATATATATGATGATTGCAACGTCTTTTCAGACGAATGCCACTCCCCCAGACACTTAAAAGTCAATGAGCCCAAAAATGACTTTCATCGCCACAGGAGCATTTTAATAGACAAATGTCTGAGGGAGTATCTATACACAGATGATGTTACAGAGTCTTAGCTTTGTACGACAGCTAAGTCTCTCTCTCGGTTCAAAATGTTTAGATCCAGCAATAAGCAAGAGCAAGATAGCCAGCAACAAGTTAAACTGCAGACCAGCTTAATGCGGGCTCTGGTCTCCCGCTTTATGGTTTTTTTTTAAATCAGAGATTTGCTTCTCCTAGAAAGGTTGCCTTCACCACGGCTTACAGGAGCACTCTCCACCCCAACACACATACATACACACAAACACACACACACATGTATATATACACACACAATAAACACACACACACATATATATATATACACACAAAAACACATGTATATACATATGTATATATATATATGCATACACACATATATATATATACACACAAAAACACACATATATAAATATATATACATACACACAAAACACACACACACATGTGAAATCTTTTATGATTTTTCTTTTACCTCCTATTCCCCATACCTCACCCTTTTTTAACCAAGTAAGATCTGTGATTTACTTGTAGTTTCATTAAATACTTTTATATGCAAAATCCGATCTCGCATTTTGCTAATTCCTGCCTTCTGATGAGAAGGAGAGTATTTCTTCGAAACTCCGCGAATTAAGGACTATCCACTTACAATAAAAAAGCGTACAATAAAAAAGCGTGCAATAAAAAAGTCATGTAAATAGATATTATAAAATCTATAAGATAATATAATAGCTTACTGCTCACTGCATAATCTCTCTGAAGAAATAACATATTTACTCTTATATTAAAGGAACTTTGTCTGTGTGCGTGTAAGAGTCCGTTCCTTATAGACTCGAAAAACGCTGGGGTCGATTTTTATGAAATTTAACACGAAGGTACTTTGACATTGGTACTGACATTGTCCTTAGCTACATGTACTGACATTGTCCTTAGATAGGTATTGTATATGAATACGTTCGATAAGTATCGATGGTCGATAATCGATAATAATCTGATGAAAGAAGGAACAGGCGATTTTGACCAAAGTTAACATCTTACACAGCCTAACACCGCAAATGCATTTGAGAAGTTTTCTTACCACTCAAGCTGAAAAGCCCGACATATGAAATCAACGGTAGGTTCTTTGATATGACAGAGACGTGTTCGAAATAAATGTTTTTTTTAAATGCAATTAAAACATGATACTTGACTTATTTTATTTTAAACTTAAATCCAAACCACTATCACCACACAAGTAGTAAGGCCAGTCATATCAAATAAGCAGGGTGTTTTTCATATGATAGGAGCGCGTTCGGAATAAATGTGTCCGTTCAGAGCACAATCGAAGCATGTTACCTGGCTTTTTCAGTTGAATTTTTAATTCAAGCAATTATATAGAAAAGGCAGTTCATGAAATCAACAGTGACTTCTCTACAGTGCAATATAGATTACAATGTATTGATGACAAAGTCACTGCGCGGAGGAGGATGTGTAGTTTCTTCTGCCTACATCGCAATGGGCCCCCCCAACGAAAGCAGGCAGTTAATCGATTTGATCGAAAAATGGGCACTTTTACCGATTCCAATGAGAATAAAAATATGGGAGTGTGAAACATTCGTTAACCCTCATTCAATCTCGGGCAATGTCGGATTTCCTTGCTAGTTCATCTGCATTCTTTAACTTCTCTCTGAGAGTTCTTGGTACTTGTGATATTTGCTTAAATTATAATTTATATATATATATATATATATATATATATATATATATATATATATATATATACTAGCGGTGGGGGGCACCCGGCTTTGCCCGGATGTAAAATATGCTTAAATATGATATTCTAATTTGTCCAGATTTCGCAAATATTATTATAGAGTCGTGATTTCAAAAGTTAAAAAAAAGTGTTTGACTGATATCAACTAGAATCGAAACTGAAGCGTGCAAAGCTGGCGACGTTACCACTGCATATGAACTGATTAAAAATAAAAACAAATTAAGATGAATATACAAAATGCATAAATATGTTTTTCAATTTTGATCCATTTTTGACCCCTTGAAACAGTTTTAACCAGCTAAAGGTCCATAAAAGAACGGCCCGTAAAAATCCACTTTTAGGTTTGGAGGAGATAGAACTTGAAAATATGGAGACAGACAGACAGACAGACAAAGCATCAGACAGACAGACATATAGCCGTTTATATATTAGATGAGTATTACAATAGTAAACCACTAAACAAAAGTTCATGGTAAATGGTGTGAAATATTTTGCCTTCAATAATTAAATATTTCTTTTTATTGCATCACTAGTATGGGTGTCCGGCGTTGCCCGGGTGTTTGGAGGTGTGTATTGAGCAAAAAAAAAAATAAATAAAAAATAATAATAGTAGGCAGGCAGGCTCGAACCCGTACCGCAAAGGAGTAAAAAAAAACGTAAAAAAAAAAGAAACGTGACGTCTTTGTTGATGCGCCGATCGTAAAACTGGAATTTACGAAGGTTTAAATTAAGCTTAGTCAATCGGAAAATGGGATGGTTTTCGAAAATATCGGCGAAAACAGCGACCCCTCCTTGTAGAAAAGTGCCCGAGTGAATGTGCAAAATGTTTTTAGTCAAATTTGTCGATATTTGTCGTCCAAATGATCGAGCTTCAAAATGATACCGATCTCCTGAAAATCCGTCGCCTCTTTCGAAATTTTTTGCGAGACATACATACTTACATACACGGTCCAGAATATGACCTTTAACTATATCCGATGGTGAGGCCCCAGCTTGCGGGTTCTGGGAGTGTGGAGCTTTCCATTAATTGCCATTGCTCCCAGGTCCACTCTGACCCGGAGTGGTAGTACCTGTTAGGGCCTCAATTATGGGTTGAATAGAAACTGATTTGAAAAGAAATGTATATATTCTATTATAAAAATTTTATTTAAAATAACTGGATTCGGCATTAAATAATCTGAAAAGGGTGGATATGCCGTAAAACAAAAACAACCAACAAACAACATACATACATTTAAAAAGACAGGTGAGATTTACAGAAGATTACTACCTGCGGTCGAATATTTTGTTTTAAACAAAATCAAATTAAAAAAAAATACAATTAAAAATAATGTTTGACATCGGCGATTAGACACATATTTTTTCCGATACCCTGAAAAGTTCCGATATTTCCAATTCCCGATTTCGATAATTGTCTTAAAACTAATTTTTACGGGCGTTTGAGTTTAACTCGTTTTATCCCACCGTCCTATACAAAGGACACAAGATAATTTCTTTTAAAAGTCTATAAAAAAAACAAATACATAATAACAACTTAAATACGAACTCGAAATCAGTAACACTGATTGGTGAACCTCTTAAAATAAAAGCTTTAATAGAATCGATTTTGTTGTGGGTGTGCTTGTTGGTGTTGGCCACCATTATGGCTCAGAAGAGATATTCCAAGATGCTGCAATCTGGGAAAGAGAGCAGCCACAAATTCGGTGATTAATGGTGATGGATATTGTTGATCAATCAGGCCTCGGTCATGTGGGTTTTATATTTCAAGAGCTAAGACGTGCTGAAAGACATAGGGGTGTGGGGTGGCCATATCGTCCATTTAATACTTCGCCACTCTCCTTAGCAGCTTTTAGTATTCCGTTTTCTGTTTTCTTTTTTTTAAGTGTCGGAGTTTTTCTCCAACCCTCGCTATAAAACAATAAGTTTTTTTCCGCAAGGGAGTCACCACTTCTCAAGGCGGGAAGGCCACTCGAGAATAAGGGTAAAAGAAATGTAAGGTAGGAGGTAGTAATTGTTAATGGTTTAAGCTGGGTAAAATTTGGATAATTTAACGGGACGACTCAACAAGAATTTGTTTACATTTGACTTGAATGTTATCACATTGTATTCGGTCGGGAAGCAGACCAACAGAACAGTGTTCCACAAGCGGGCAGTTTTAGAAAAGAAGCTTTGTTCATGGAATCTGTGTTTAGATTTAGACACAGATTGAGAGTGAGGGAATTTG
Organism: Euprymna scolopes; assembly: GCF_053919585.1. Lineage (NCBI taxonomy): Eukaryota > Metazoa > Mollusca > Cephalopoda > Sepiida > Sepiolidae > Euprymna > Euprymna scolopes. The sequence continues at coordinate 26,020,064 of NC_136523.1, forward strand.
TTTGTAGTGGTTGTAGGTAGTCGAGTGATTACTGTGAAAGTTTGGCAAGAGGAGGGGGCATAGATTGGAGCTCAGACGAGCACTTGCCATGAAAATGGCGATAGAGCAGGGAAAGGTATGCAACGTCTCTTCTGTGGGAAGAGGTTGCAAGTTAGAACGTATCTAATAAAGAGCTATAGTATTTACGGGAAATTGTGCCAGATTTTTTTTTTTATAAATCTAGAAAATATAACGAACGCTAAAAGTTAGGACTGCCGTTTAAGGTTCTCTGCACTCCTAACTCATAACCAAGTCACAAGTAATAAACTTGTCATTTTTAAGTGTCCTTTCAGGAAATATTAATTTTGACATCTGTGATAAAAAAAATTCTACATAACGCATATTAAATGAGCTAAATTATGCCCCAATTAATTAGCCGGTAATCACCACATTATTACATAATTAATTACTAATTCGATGCCAGAAATTATTAATTTCGCATGTACGTGCAACTTAAACGCCTGGTTTGCATCTTCAAGAATGATATTATTTTTCGGGATTTTAGAGATTATATTAATAATTATTATTATATTTTACTTGTACTAGTAGAGAGACCCGACGTAGTCCGGGAATGAATAAAGCTCAACAAATATTCCACCGTCGCATACATTAATTGTTATCGAAATCGGTTACATAGTCCGTTTTTTAATCAAATCAATTAATTGCCTTTTCTAGTTAGGGACCTCCCTCCATGCATTTACCGGGATCCCCACATATCTCCCTGCAGTGAGTTAGTCCACAGTACATTGTAATCTACATTGCAGTGTAGAGAATCTACTGTTGATTTTATAAAATTTTAAATAATGGCGTCACAAAGTCTTAATTGCAAAAGTCAAGTATCATGGTTCAATTGTGCGCTAAAAAGAAGCACTCATTTTGAACGCGCCTCTCTCTTATCAAAGAACCAAAGTTTAAACGTTTTCTCTTTAAGAATCGCCTGAGGCGCTCTTACCAGGAATGTAAAAAAAAAAAATAGAAAGTTGATCTTAGGTTTACTTTCGGCACCCTCGTAACTTTCGCTTCCATGATTTTGTCATTTAGTCCTCACATTCCAGAAGAGATGTGTCTGACAAAGAGGGAAGAATTGCTGTTTTCTGGGTCAGAATCAATTTCTTTTAGCACTTATCGTTGGCAAGTTTTTAATCTTGAAGTATTTTTTTTTTAGCTCCGTACATCAAGTGGTTTAATGCCTTGTCTGGAGTGATTTCCGGAAAAAGAAATTCCTAGGTGTCTATTCAAAAACTTTTGTGCGCTAGAGTT
>NC_136523.1:26026362-26051362 GCF_053919585.1 Euprymna scolopes
CTAGCGAGATTCGAAATTGGAACTCCACGTTAATGAGCCTAAACTCTAATCGGCGAGATGGACCAGCGGATAAAGAGTTCAGGCTTATTACCGTGGGGTCCCGGTTTCGAATCTTGTTATATTACGCCACTCTGATGACTCGTAGACGCAGAAACACGTGTCAGTGGATAATTATATTTAAATAATACAAAAGCAAAAACAAAAAAAAACAATATATATATATTGCTCCCCATGTGGGGGTACCAAATTGGTTAAAGGGAAATTTATTCGCAACTCGTATTTAGGTAAAAATGCACTTTAGTAAATAATTGAATTCATTAATTCGTATCGCAAACACAAAAACAAATAACATTTCTCTCTCTCTCTCTCTCTCTCTCTCTCTCTCTTTCTATATATATATATATATATATAGTTATATATATATATATATATATATATATATATATATATATATATATATATACTAGCAAAAGTATCCGAGTTCAAAAAAGCCTACAGAAAATGGACTCTGATTTATGAAAGTATGAAAAGGAAGGGTTGTAAAGAGATGGCTTCGAATTTGGAGGTATCAAAACCAAAGCAAAATATGATAAAAGTAAAAGTAAAATATTTAAACCCCATAATTTATTATACCATACCTGTTCACACTGAAACACTTATCACAATATTCTGTGGATCTATATTAAACAAACCTTGTTAAACTTTGTGACATATTTCCATTCTGTGGAGGTCAGGCGCGAACGAACACCCCTATAATTTTATTACACCATATTTATTCAAACTGAAACATAATTACCAAAGTATACTTACGCAGATAGATATGAAAAGTCTTTATTAAAGTGTGTGCCTATTTTCATTCTATGGAGGCCAGACGCGAACGCAGACCCCACAATTTATTATACCATCCCTATTTAAGTTAAAACATACTTATCAAAGTATTCTTATGTACATCTATACCAAAAACACTTGTAAACGTTTTTTTTTTAATTTTAAAATTTTTTATTTCCATATTTTGTTGACCAGGCGCGAACGCAGACCCAACAATTTTAATGAATCATAAGTATGCCTGATCAAACATACCCATTCCTGTGTGTCGATACATCTTCTATCATTATATGTGATCAGTTTTCTATTAATAGTCAACTATATAGGAGCCTATTCGTTAGCAGACACACACACAGACGTTCAGCTTTATATATATATATATATATATATATATATATATATATATATATATATATATTAACAAGGTGACCACCACTTATCATGGCCAGGAAGCCACGCATGTACAGTACGTTAGTGTGCGGGGTTAATAAAAATGTCTACTTAAGGGGGCTTTTCATCAGGAATTTGTTTACGTTGGACTTGAAGACATCAAGGTTGTAGTCAGGTGGGAAGCAAGCAGACGGAACAGAGTTCCACAGGCGTGCAGTTCTAAGAAAGGAGCTTTGTTCATGGAATCTACGTTTTGATTTAGGCACAGATAAGGAGTGGAGAAAATTTTTGACAGTAGTTTTATTCATATATAAAATCAAGTAAAAGTCTGAGGAAGCTACAGACGGCAAAAAAAACGGCCGGGTAGCTGAAACAATGATGTAACTTAACAAAAAGATACGGTAATAAAAAATAAAACGCATATTTGACTTACAACAGTATTGACCACTAACTAACTAACTAACTAACTAACTATATATATATATATATATATATATATATATATATATATATATATATATATATATATATAGTTTTCTATTTTTCAAAGGTAATTTAATCAGTGAAATATAACGAGGTTAATACAAGAGTGCTCAATATCGAAGTAATGCAACTTACAACTTCGATTTGTCTGTACATAAGAAGTAAGGTTGCTACCTTCGGTCTTCTAAGATTTAGTCGAAAGAATTCATATATATATATATATATATATATATATAATTTAAAGTGGATTAGAACAATAGTCTAAAGAGCAGAGTGTATTTTAATGTAATAGTGAAATTACTAGTTTAATTAAAATACAGGAAAGAAAAAGTGCTCATCGTAATTTAGATATACAATAAGCTCGATAGGTAAATATCCTAGAGCTAATTTAATATTTAGAAATGTGATTGATAATTTAAAATTAAAATTAGAATTAAATTAAAAATCCGTTTCATAAGAAGGAACAACAACAAAATCAATAATTTGTACGATCGTTTCGGAAAACAGTGTTTTTATTGTTGTGGACATCAAGTTATTGATAATAATTTTTACATATAGTGTTTTTAACAAACAAAATTTCCTCATCAGCAAATATTGGGAAGGGTATTATTATATGTTCCCATGATGCGGTAACAGCTGACTTGTCCGCAATTTCTCGGTGGAAATGTCTCGCATTTAAGGATTATTATTTTCATTGTCATTTCTACTGAAAACATAAATTCCGAATTTCTTTTTAACATATTTATAAACGAATGATTAAAAAATAAAATAAAATCAACATTCAACAACAATTTACTCACTTGTGAAAAAGAAAGGGCCCCCCCCTCGGTTTGAAAATTTAACAATAGACTATCACAGTAACTTTGACTCTTTGTATCAAAAGACAAACAAAATGAAGAAAAAAGGAAATGTATAGTATGAAGGAAAAGTCATTGGAAGATATAAAACCGGAATTCCACATACATCTTTTAATGCTAGGTTTATTTATGGTGTCTTTTACATATAATAAAAACCCTTCCCAATATTTGCTGATGAGGAAATTTTGTTTGTTAAAAACACTATATGTAAAAATTATTGTCGTAACTTGATGTCTACAACAATAAAAACACTGTTTTCCGAAACGATCGTACAAATTATTGATTTTGTTGTTGTTCCTTCTTATGAAACGGATTTTTAATTTAAATATAATTTGATTTTTAAATTATCAATCACATTACTAAATATATATATGTATATATATATATATATGCTTATGAAAATATCACAGAATAGTAATTTAAATAGCATTTTTAAATTATTATTATTATTATTATTATTATTATTATTATTATTATTATTATTATATTATTATAATTATTATCATTGTTGTTGTTAATGTTAATGTTATTATTGTTATTGTAATTATTATAACGAATATTGTTATTATAGTAATTATTATTGTTTTTATTATTATTATTATTAATATTATTATTAATATTATTGTTATTATTATTGTTAGTTTATTATTATTATTATTATTATTATTATTATTATTATTATTATTCAACTGCATATTTTCGTATATTTAACCTGAATATATACATCCCAATATTCTTCTACATTTTTCTGATCTATTATAGAAACAAAAAAACATCAGCTTAAAATCGCTTTTCAAAATCTCCTCAATCCTTTTTCCACTTAACACCTTTTGCCGGGTGAGAATATATTTTATTGGTTTCATTTTTTTATGTCGTTTGTCATCTTCGAGATCACTAAATAGCAGTTTTACGAAACGCTGACCCAGGCCACCCATCGCCATTTGGCGACGTCTTATCTACGCAGACGCGCTGTAAACTTTAATGCAACCTGCTTCCCAACATGACAGTTATGAATTGTAGTTTAATTCCGACATAGTTCATCATTGGCTTTGTTTATTTTTGTGTCTTTTTTGTGTCTTTTTTGTCGTCATCTGATATTAGCAGCCCATTTAATAAATTGGTTAGATAAATATCTAACAGATTTTCAGTTCAAATGGATATCTGTCGAATTATTACAATATACACATTTAATATGGTTATATATATATATATATATATATATATATATATATATATATATATATATAGGAGAAATGGTAATTAATAAAAACTGAAGAAAGTGCTCAATACTGTTGTAGAGCAAATATGTGTTTTATTTTTTATTACCGTATCTGTAAAAGTCTGGAGAAGCTACAGACGGCCAAAAACAGCTGAAACAATAATGTAACTTAACAGAAAGATGCGGTAATAAAAATAAAACGTATATATATATATATATATATATATATATATATATATATATATATGTGTATATATATATGTATATATATATATATATATATATATATGCATATGTACGGCATAATCACGTAGACCCGTCTCGTCAGATCACCGAAGTTAAGCAATGTTAAAACTGGTTAGTATTAAATGTGGGTATATGCTCTCCCCCTTATCTCTGCATTGTTTTCAGTCGTTCCGAACATACATGAACACACACACACACACATACACGCACACACATATATATATATATATATATATATATATATATATATAGCTTAATGCGTTATATATATATGCATATATATATATGTATACGTTTTATTTTTTATTACCGTATCTTTCTGTTAAGTTACATTATTGTTTCAGCTACCCAGCCGTTTTTTTTTTTTGCCGTCTTTAGCTTCCTTAGACTTTTATAGAAATGTTCGTTATGATGGAATGAAAGAGTGAATGATGTCAGGGGAGGGGTGCGAGAAGAGCGGAAAAAGAGGAACCCATTCTCTGACATCATTCGCTCTTTCATCCTATCATAACGAACATTTCTGTAAAAGTCTGAGGAAGCTACAGACGGCAAAAAAAAAAACAAAACGGCCGGGTAGCTGAAACAATAATGTAACTTAACAGAAAGATACGGCAATAAAAAATAAAACGCATATTTGCTCTACGATAGTATTGAGCACTTTCTTCCGTTTTTATTAATTACCATTTCTACTATATATATATATATATATATATATATATAGCTTAATGCGTCATTGTGTCTGCGTGATAATTCTACCTCACAAACCGTTAAATTAGAATTACCACGCAGCCACAATATACCCCCAATATAACCTTAAAACATATACCCCTTAAATTTAAAAATAAATTCAACACTATGGTAAAGACTATATACACTTTTCTACATAATACTATATATAACAAGCTTCTCCTTTATTTAGAATTCAATAAAGCTTCCACCAACAGTCTATAATTTCATGGTATTTTTCGCTCCTAATGAACCCTACGCTAGAGTCCGCATCTCCACCATGCAACCTAGCATCTTCTCTATTCTTCTGATGAGAAGCATTAGGCTTCGAAATGCCTTGGCATAAAGATTTCCTTCCATCCCCCAAATAATTGTATGCATTCCCTTATTCAATAAATGAAGGAATCAGTATCCACCAATATATAGTTTGGTGACTTCATTTCATACCCCTGTTGTTCTATTATATATATATATATATATATATATATATATATATATATATATATATATATATATATATATATATACGTTTATATTGCGAGATTCGAAATGATAAGAAGCCTAAACCTCCACCACGCGGATAACCTTGCACGACTACTAAATGTATCGCGTTTTTATGCAGATTTTTTAATTTGTTTTTGTTAACGATACTTTTTGAATGAATTCAATTATTTATACGAAAGTGCATTTTTACCTAAATGCGAGTTGGGAATAATTTTTCCCTTTTACCAATTTGGTCCCCCCGTGAATAGGGGGCGACATATATTTATATTATTAGCAAAATATAATTATCCACTGACACGTGTTTCGTTATGTACGACTCATCAGAGTGGCTGAATCTAACGAGATTTGAAATCAGGATTGCATGATAAGAAGCTTAAATAAAGTGCATTTCGGTAAAAAAAAAAAATGCACTCTCTTATAAACAATTGAATTCGTTCGAAAAGTATCGCTAACAAAACCAAGTGAATATATGTTACACGAATGACCCGGTCTAAGCCGGGTTGACATGCTAGTATATATATATATGTATAGGTGTATATACATATATGCATGTTCATGAATTAAAATGTGGCACGCGTCTGCGGATGAAATGTCAGAAATTGACAAGCTTAACGGGAATTGTTTCAATATTTCCCACAAATCTAAACAAACCTTGTTATTGTTATGAAAATGTAACAGAAAGGAATCTGGTTACGTGGATGTTTTGAAAAGATTGACAGGAAAAAGTGACAGAAGGAAAAATATTGCAGTTGGAGATTTGATTGTCAACCGAATGGACGCCACGATAATTCTCTCTGTCGCTCCCCCCACTCTCTCTCTCTCTCTCTCTCTCTCTCTCTCTCTCTCTCTCTCTCTCTATCTATCTATCTATCTATCTATCTATCTACCATAAGCAAGAACCACAGGAGAAATAAAAAACGGACTGTTGCTTACACCAATGGTTGTTGTGTTTTGAATTCTTAAGAAGGGTTTATAATATAACATATATATATATATATATATTTATTTATGTATTTATATATATATGTCTTGGAAGTTTTTAACCTTTCAAACTATACAAAAAACTATTTTTATATCATTCATTAGAAAACACTTTAGTCAGTAAGTCATTCAATCACCCGCAATCACTGCATCAACTTGCTCTCTCGAATTCACTATAGTACCAGTAATAATTTATTTTCTAAGGGATCATCAGCTGTTTACCATGAAACGCATGTATATATATGTACATTCCACTTGACACTGGTATTTAACAATGTCAACGAAGGGGGGGGAGGTTACACTCCTCTTGCCCCACAACATTTTATGATCAAGCACCCTTACGTTTACGTATTTATATATATATATATGTGTGTGGGTGTGTCTGTCTGTTTGTCTGTGTTGATTCGCTTCTAGTTATTACTAACTACCGATCGAAACATTTTAATGTCAGTGTAGCTACGTTTGTATGAATAATTATTAATATAAATAGTTCTGTTTACTAATTAGTACGTTTTAATAAACCTGCTAGAAATTCACTAGATTACATCCTTGCCCATCCGCACATTCGCCCACACACACACACACACGCGCGCGCGCGTACGCGCACACAAACGTACACACACACACACACACATATAATATATATATATATATATATATATATATATATATATATACGTTTTATTTTTTATTACCGTATCTTTCTGTTGTTACATTATTGTTTCAGCTACTCGGCCGTTTTTTTGGTCGTATGTAGCTTCCTCGGACTTTTACAGAACAGTTTCTGTAAAAGTCTGAGGAAGCTACAGACGGCCAAAAAACGGCCGAGTAGCTGAAACAATAATGTAACTTAACAGAAAGATACGGTAATAAAAAATAAAACGCATATTTGCTCTACAACAGTATTGAGCACTTTCTTCAGTTTTTATTAATTACCATTTCCACTATATATATATATATATATATATATATATATATATATATATATACTTAGTTATATTTTGAAAAAATTGGATTCCAGCAAAGTGCTCTATTATAAGAAAAAATATCACTTTTATAATATTTTTATTTTCAGAAGAATTAGATAAGATATTTGTAGATTGGTCAAGCGATTCAGCCTTGAAAAAGCCCGGTTCTTAAACAGTAGTTTAAATTTGGTGTCTTTCTCAATATTATCCACTCCCCATTGTTGCTAACGAGAAGACAATATCTAAAAATATTTATTTCTCAGTATTTTATTTGTAAATATTAAGTAAATAAATAGATGTTGAACACATAAATTGATTTTTAATGTTTCTTCCTATGAAGCGGATTAATAATTTAACAATTGTTAATCTCTCAACCTCTCTATAAAGCTTTAGGTAATTACATTTATCGAGTTTGTTCAGTGTTCATATATCTGCTATACTCCGAGCACAGCACCTTTAAAATATAAATACATTTAACTGAGGCATTGTTCTTTTAGACATTGATATTTTTAGTCTCTCTCTCTCTCTCTCTCTCTCTCTCTCTCTCTCTCTCTCTCTCTCTCTCTCTCTCTCTCTCTCTATCTATCTATCTATCTCATTCTGTCTGTCTGTCTGTATATATGTCTCTCTCTATATATGCATATATATATCTATCTAACTATCGGTCTGACTATCTGTCTGTCTCTCGGTCTGTCTGTCTCTCTTTCTCTCTCTCTCTATATATATATGTGTGTGTGTGTGTATGTGTGTGGGTGGTGCGTGTGCGTGCGTGTGTGCATATATATATGTCTGTATATATGTCTCTCTCTATATATATATATGCATCTATCTATCTATATATCTTTCTGTCTATCTGTCTGTCTGCCCCTGTCTGTCTGTCTGTCTGTCTGTCTCTCTCTCTCTCTCTCTCTCTCTATATATATATATATATATATATATATATATATATATATGTGTGTGTGTGTGTGTGTGTATTTGTGCGTGTGTGTGGGTGTGTGTGCGTGTGTGTTTATATATATATATATATATATATATATATATATATATATATATATATATATATATAAGAAAATATATATTAGCAATAATTGTTGTAAAGGAAATGAAAACAAAGGAAAAAAATAAAAAATAAATAAACACTTCACGTCAGAAAACCCATGACCTTCTTGGTTTCGAGCGCTTTCCCCTATCAGCGTCCACGTGTAAATAACTAAACGTGTGTCTAAAAAGGCAATTGTCAAGTTTAGGGGTGAGCTATTGTCAAATGTCAGAGATCATGCGGATTTTTGACCCTCTTAAGGGACGAAAAACGAGTATTCCATTATGCTTTATTTTTTGCGCCGTTTTGCCATTTTTTAAAGTGTTAGATGTCACTTTTACGTTTCTCTCTCCTCCCTTTTCTATCCTTTGCTCTCTTTCAGTCTCGCTTTCTATTTCTCCCCCTCTCTCTCTTTTCCCTAACTACCCCCTCTCTTTCTCTCTCCCTTTTTCTCACTCTGATCTTTTCTCTCTCCCTCTCTTGCTATTTATTTTCTAGCAATTCCTCTTTTTCTTTTGTATTCACACACATAAATGCCCCTGTCTGTCTGTCTGTCTGTCTGTCTCTCTCTCTCTCTCTTTCTTTTTACACATTTTTGTTTATTTTTTTCTCATTCTTTTTCCTTCTCTATTCTTTCTTTCTCTCCCTTTCTCTCTCTCTTTCTCTCTCTCTCTTTCTAGCGCACACACAAAAATGTCCAGAATCGTACACACTCAAAGCAAACATACACACAAACAAACCCACACATAGAACGCTGACATACACACACATAAACAAACACAGATACACAAATAAACACAGACAGACAAACACATGGAAACACAAAAAACACAGATACACACGCACACACAAATAAACACACACACAAACAAACACACACTAACAAACATACGCACAAAGACAAACACACACACAAACACACACGCAAAAAAACATACACACACAAAAACAAACACACACAAAAACAAACACACACACACATGCACATAAAACCAAACACACGCACACAAACAAACACACACAGAAACAAACACACATAACCAAACAAACAAACGCACTAACACAAACATACACATAAGCACATACACAAAGACACAAACGCAAACACACACAAACACATACACAAACAAGGCACAAAGACACTGAAACAAACGCAAGCTCACACAAACAAATACACACACACAAACACATATTTATTAACCGACACAGACGTATTTAACCGTTTCCAAGCGTTATTTTATTACTCTTTCTCTATATTAACCCTATATTTCTCTATATTAACCCTATATTAACCCTATATTAACCCTATATTAACCCTATATTTCTCTATATTTCTCTTTATTTCTGTTTTTTAGTTTTTCCTCCTTTTATTTTTCTCTCTTGCTTTCTCAATCTGTCTCTATCTATTTATCTCCGTCTCTCGTCCACACAATAAATCTTTTTTATCGCCATTCCTTTTTCTCTGTCTCTGTCTCTTTGTTTCCCCCCTGTCCCTCACTATCTCTCTCTCTCTCTCTCTCTCTCTCTCACACGATACACCCAAACCTATTTTTTTATCTAACTGTTTTTCTTTGAACGCTATCTCTTTTTTCTGTCTTTCTTTTCCATAACACGCGCAAACGCCCCTCTTCATCACAATTAAAAATTATATAATAGAGAAAGGTAGTTTGCTTGAAACATTGCTGGTAGATATATATGTGGGATTATAAGAAGGCTATACCAATGCAGGGACCTGGCTGTTGTATTTGTGTGATGCGTGAACAAAAATGGACAAATGTTGGTTTGTTATTTTATTTAAATGTGTATATCTATATATACTAACTGCTTGATATATAGATGGTTGAGGTTTTCATATTTCGAGAATATATCTCTTTTTCAAAATAAAGGAGCCAAATAATATCCTTTAAAATATATCGTAAAGCGGAAATGGGGGTTGAGAATAGATCAGCTGTAAAGCAGAAAACGGTTTATGCATGGGTCCTTTTTTATTACAGACATTTTCATATTTTATTTATTCATCTTTTTAATCTAATTTTTTATATCATTTATATATTTGTTGTAATTTTTGTTTACTTTAAGCGAATCTGTGTGTTGCATTAAAATATGTGTCTTCTTATCTGTCTCTCTTCTCCCTTTTTTGGGGTCCTGGATATGACCTTAAACTATATCCGATGGTGAGGCCCCAGCTTGCGGGCGGGCTCTGTAGAGTGTGGAGCAAAGTTCGTACCCAGAAACATTTTCTCTGACGGATGTTCGCAATGTTCACATAGTGCCGCCGGAAAATACCGAATGTTTTATTTTTTAAAAAGTCGAACTAAAATATCGGAGAAACCAATGCCAACAATAGAATTATCTGCTCAACAACAACAACAACAACAACAACAACAACAACAACAACAACAACAACAACAACAACAACAACAACATTTACACCAGCAACACTTACAATAAAACAACAATAGTAGGAACAACAACAAAAGCAACAACAATAACAGTTACAACAACAATAGCAACAATAACAGTAGCAACAACAACAAAAGCGACAACAATAACAGTTACAACACCAACAATAACATTTACAACAGCAGCACTTACAATAAAACAACAACAGTAGAAACAACAACAAAAACAACAACAATAACATTTACACCAGCAACACTTACAATAAAACAGCAACAGTAGAAACAACAACAAAAACAACAACAATAACATTTACAACAGCAACACTTACAATAAAACAACAATAGTAGGAACAACAACAAAAGCAACAACAATAACATTTACACCAGCAACACTTACAATAAAACAACAATAGTAGGAACAACAACAAAAGCAACAACAATAACATTTACAACAGCAACACTTACAATAAAACAACAATAGTAGGAACAACAACAAAAGCAACAACAATAACATTTACACCAGCAACACTTACAATAAAACAACAATAGTAGGAACAACAACAAAAGCAACAACAATAACATTTACAACAGCAACACTTACAATAAAACGACAATAGTAGGAACAACAACAAAAGCAACAACAATAACATTTACACCAGCAACACTTACAATAAAACAACAATAGTAGGAACAACAACAAAAGCAACAACAATAACAGTTACAACGACAATAAAACAACAATAGCAACAACAAAAGCGATAACAGTAACAATTATAACAGCAACAATAACAACAACAGAAACAACTCGGACTTTGGAATTCCCTTCCAGGTCCCTACTTCCCTTACTGTATTGACATGCACAAGTTCAAGTGCAATGTAAACAAACATCTTGCTGCTCATCTCCCTACACAGTATCCCTGCAAATTATGTACCAGGTATTAACCCCTATATCAAAGGGGCAATGTGCTTTGTTTATGGTTAAATGCAATACAAAATAAGCTCTACTTTACTTATCACTCGCCCTGACCTGTATCTGGAGAGGCAATTCCAACTTCAGTTTTATGGCCACAGCAGACGCAAGAGTGCACAAGACAGAATACTACCATCATGACAACAAGCATTTCTTTGGAAAGAGCTGGAATTTTGCAACAAAATAATATATATATATATATATATACATATATATATATATATATATATATATATATATAAAATAAAAATAAAAATAAAAGATTACAATTAAATTTACCAAAATGATCCAAGATGGTAAAATTAAAGTATATTATAAATATTAAAGAATTAATATTTATAAAGTTATCTCAGTCAGATGTAAAAGCTCGATAAAACGAAATAGGAGATAGAGCTTATAATACGAGCAAACAGTTAATAAAACATGTTAAAAACACTTTGAAATGAGTTAAAAATATATTTAATCTGAAAAGGAAACACTTGATAAGTTGATAGTTCTTAATACGCGGAGTTTCGAAGAAATACTTTCCTTCTCATCAGAGGGTAGGAATTAGCAGAATCTGGGATCGGATTTTATGTCTCAGCGATAGAGTGAAAAGTATATCTTATTTTTTTAATTAATATTATTGGAATTTTTTTCCTTTTTTCCTTGTAAATATTTTTGTGAATTATTCCATGGATTTCTACCTTTGGATTATTATGGACCATCGTCTTCCAATTACCGGATTTCCTTGGATTTTACTTGTGCAAATAGAGATTCAATTAACTTACTTGAAGTTATATATTTTGATTTTACCGTCACTGGATTATTTATCTTCCACCAGACTATCCATTCATGTGTAATCACCGTTTTATTCACCATATTCCCTCTGCTTCCCTTTTTTTGTTATCAAGTAAGATCTTTGACTTACTTATTGTTTCATCAAATACTTTTGCATGCAAAATCCGATCCCGTAATTTGCTAATTCCTACCCTCTGATTAGAAGGAAAGTATTTCTTCGAAACTCCGCGGATTAAGGACTATCCACTTATCTAGCGTTTCCTTTTCAGATTAAATAAATAAATTAAGTAGCCCGGTTGTAAGATACGCTTAAATATTTTATGTGCGTATTGTGTATATATTATTATATAGTAAATTTTCTATTGATTCTTACACATTATAAAGTAGTGATCTCAATATATATATATATATATATATATATATATATATATATATATATATATGATTAGTTTGTTTTTAGAAAAAGAAATCCAGCAGAGTGCTCAGTTAAAAGGAAAATCTGAAAAATAAGAGCGTATTTATATTTTGTATTTTGTGTACAGAAAAATGTTAGATGAGATAAGTTATTGGTACCGTCGGTTTCAAGCATAATAATTAGGACAGTTTTAGATATCCATATCAAGCTCTCTTCAGCCAATACTCATTTCATCTTCTGTACACAAAATACAATATATATATATATATATATATATATATATATATATATATATATATATATATATATATATATATTCTTCTTCTTCTCTATCTATCTTCTATTCTTCTATCTATCTATTCTATATAAATAAAATGAACTCATTTTTCCCGTTAGATTTTGACCTTAATAGGATTAAAAATCAAGATATTTCATGCAAATATAATATGCACAAACGGCAGAACAATATCTGAGGTGTGTTATAGGCATATTATTTCTCAAATTCCTCGATAATCTTAGATTTCTATACTTTTTCTGCTGAGAAGTCACGGCCAAAATCGGTTAAGATCAATGGAAGTGGTAAAATATTTTCTCTCTAATAAATTCCTCCTCCCCCTGCCACCACTTAACACCGTTTGGAGATCGTTCACAAGGAACAGTTGAGAAGAGAACACCGGTTTGGCTTCGTAGTTCTTTCATGTCAAGTTATTTAAAATCACTAAACTAAGCTGCACTGCTCGGTGGCGTAGTGGTTAGCGTGCTGGACAATTCACATTATATTTTCACGTTCGCGCCGACCTACCGTAGTCGTTTTTTTTTTTTTTCCCCCTAAACAACTGGAATGGACTTTCCTTGGTGGCCGAACTGTTAACGTTGCAGATGTTTTTTGTTTTTTTTCACACTTTATTTTCCTACTTTTACTCATGACTCCGGGTTTGATCCTTCCTACTTAGCTACCATAACATTTTTTTAAAACTCCCCCCCCGTCCCGGAAACAAACACTCGGGCAACGCCGGGTACCCCCGCTAGTATATATATATTATGCGCATGACTTGTGTGCATCAGCTTAGATTGAAACCGAAACCTAAAGTTATGAAGAAAAGATATATAATTTGAGTTCATTCAGCTATAATCGTAAGCGAAACCGAAAGGAAAACTTATAAAGAATTCTTGGTAAAATTATTTATTACATTAAATGGAAAGTCATAACAATTAAACGCCAGTCACTCGGATAAAAAAAGATGTAAGCGGGACGTACAGATAAACACACACGTCATATTATTAATATATATATTTTACGCATATTTAAAAAAAATGCACGTTTTTATCAGTTTTTTTTTCAACGAACACATATCTAAAAATATATTCATTAATTTTATTTCCATTTTTTCTAGATATACATTCTTTTTAATATACATTTATTGAAATTCACCCCAAACAAGGCAATTCGCCACTTATTCGTAAGTTTTATATCTAACCATTCTTTTGGAAGATTATCAAGGTGTTGGTTTACGCTACATTTAAACTTCTGCATATCAGTACAGTCAGGAAAACTGGCAGCAGGAAGGGAATTTTAAAGTCTACCTTTTTCGAGGAAAGAAACTATTAAAGTAGAAAGCTTTCTGGCTTTTAGGAGCTTCAACAGTGAAGAGGTGCGATTTTGTTGTTAAGCAGGTTTATCGGGGGAGCACAAGTGTAACGAGTTCATCAGGGCACATTTGCCATATTGCAATAATGGGACAGGAGTTGAAGCTTAGTTGACAAAGTGGGACCTATTAGATTGGCAAATCATTTTTGAACCCTATCCAGCAACAATAACAACCACAAAAACAACAACAACAATGACAATGATAACAACACTAGCAGCAGCAGCAGCAACAATAATAATAACAACAATAACAGCAACAACGAAAATAACAGCAACAAGAACAACAGCAAAAACAATAACAACAAAAATGACAACAGTAACAAAGAAAATAACAAAATAACAGCAACAAAGAGCAATGACAACAATTACAAAACTAACAGCAAATGATACAACAACAACAAAAGTAACAACTGATACAACAACAAAACCAACAACAACAATAACAGCAACAACAACAACAAAACCAACAAAAGAAACAACATCAAAAACTATAACAATAACAACAACAACAAAACCAACAACAGCAGAAAAAAACAATAAAAGCAAAAACAACAATAACAACAACAACAAAAACAATAACAGCAGCAGCAACAACAACAAAACTAACAAAAGCAAGATCAATAACAAGAAAAACAAAAGCAGCAACAACAGCAGCAACAACAACCACAACAAAAAGAGCATCAAAAACAACAACAGCATAAACAACAACAGCAACAACAACACAAACAACAGCACCAAAATCAACAACAAGAACAACAACAACAACAAAAACAGCAACAACAACAACAAAAGCAGCACCAACAACATAATCAGACCAACAACATAATCAGACCAACAACAACAACAACAACAGCAATAACAAAAGCAAAAACACCACTTACAGCAGCAACAACAGCAGCAACAACAACAACAATAGCAACAACAACAACAATAGCAACAACAACAACAACAGCACTAACAAAAGCAAAAACACCACTTACAACAGCAACAACAACAAAAACAACAACAGCAACAACAACAGCAACAACAACAGCAGCAACAACAACAGCAGCAACAACAACAACATAAACAACAACATAAACAACAACAGCAACAACAACAGCAGCAACAACAAAAGCTAAAACACCACTTATAACAGCAACAGCAGCAGCAACAACAACAACAACAACAACAATAGCAACAACAACAACCATAGCAACAACAACAACAACAACAGCACTAACAAAAGCAAAATCACCACTTACAACAGCAACAACAGCAGCACCAACAACAACATAACCAACAACAGCAATAGCAACAACAGCAACAATAGCAACAACAAAAGCTAAAACACCACTTACAACATCAACTACAGCAGCAACAACAACATAAACAACAACAACAACAACAGCAACAACAAAAGCTAAAACACCACTTACAGCAGCAACAAATTGAAATATTTATTTACGAATTATTGAATTAATACCAAATCTTAATGGCAATATGAACATGGTCTGCTAGCAAAGCGCTCCATTTTTACCTAACGGTAGCTATATTGTCATTAACTGACATTCTGACTTGTATTCTACCTAAATTGCGTTCGTGCTCTTCCTGTCTCTCTAAACTCTTCTGACGTTTAATTGAAACTAATTTGCCCCCTTACTTCCGGATGCGCATCTCTCCCTTTAATTTGAGCCACCATTATACGCAAGCGAATGCCGTGACGTCGACATTTTACTTTTTAGGGAGGGGTTAGCAATGGGCATAGGAAAAAATAGAAGTATTATCGAGGATCCCGTGATATTGCCGTTTTCTACCCAACTCGTCGCTGGACGCGTGACCGGAAGCAACCAAGAGAACATCCTATGTGTTTAGTTTATCGAATTTTCGTTGACATGAATATTTTTTTTTAAGTGGAAAACTAGTATACAAAAATTATGATAATCAGGTAACGTACTAACCATAAAAAAATTATTCGCTTAACGAACAGTTAGAATAATCGTATGAAATTTGTCAGCATATACAGGGTGGAATGATAAAATAGTCGCCCTAGAAAAGGCGACATGATTCCATTTCTGTTTGATGAAAATCGGGGTTCTATTTTTGTTGCAGATCGTATACTAGTTGGCAAGTTTTGTACAAATCCCAAGAGCGATAGGATCTGTCTGAAAGTAACATAATGTTTAACAAGCGAAATCGGAGATGCGCCGCTGTATAACTCATGCTCTCTGCCGATCCTAGTTATGACAACAGGGCCATTGCCAGCACCCTAAAAATCCAAATCCCTACGGTTCAATGCTTGAGGGCACAGCTCAATAATTATATTATTTGGTGTGATTTCAAGTGAGGGCCACATCATGCCACCTCACATCTTCGAAATCGGCTTGAAAGTCAACACCAAAGTGTACCTGGATGTGCTTAAGAGTGTGACGATCATCTGGTGAAATCAGGTGCTTGATTAGCAGACTCAACGCCAACCCACAGGACAAAAGAGACGCAGGCTTGGCTTTAGAAAGTGTGCTCCGACTTTGTACCTTTCTTTCACTGGGTCCCTCCTCCATCCAACTAAACTCGCTGGACTCTGTTTGGCCATACGTCGAGAACATCACCAACATGCCCGTCCATAACACTAAAGCCAGCCTGATCGCCGCGATCTGCCGAGTATTCGCTGAGCATCCGCCGGCGCCTGTGAAAAAAAAATGCATGCTCTTAGTTCTAGAGTCGTATCAAGGCGGTGATTGAGATGTCAGCTCCATTACATAATTAAGTTACCGGAATTGATTTTTTTTTCAATAAAAGTTTTAAAATAAAGCTGTAGGATTTTTTTTCGATAGGGCGACACCTTTATCGTTCCACCATGCATGCAAGGTTGCACAGTGTGTAAGGTGTTAAACTGTATGGACCCAACACGTTGTTGAGCCCATCGCAAGAAATGACTCGATTTACTTTTTTCCTAAGTGAAACAACAGTAGTAGTAGTAGTAGTAGTAGTACCGTTTCACAATGCCTCCCCACGGGACAGAGTTAGACACCAGGGTCGTTTTTCAACGTGGTGAAAAGGAAAAAAAAAATTTAAAAATGTCTCAGTGGTGAAGTCCACCGAAAGAGAACAGGAAATGTAAGTGCAGCATCTGAAGAACAGATACTACACTTAGACCTTGGCCAAAAGGCAAGAGTAGTAGTAGTATTAGTAGTAGTAGTAGTAGTAGTAGTAATATGTATATGCACCCAAAGCAAGAAAACCGGATGTCATAACAGTTAACAGGAAAGAAAAACACCTGCCAGATTGTAGATTTTGCCGTTCCAGCAGACCACAAAGTGACGATTAAGGAGATAGAGAAGCGACGCAAATACACGAAACTGGCCAGAGAGCTTAAAGAAAGGGATATGGAAGATGAAGAAAGTTAAGATAATACCACTAACAGTAGGAGCACTGGGAACAATATCGATAAACATTTTTTTTTTAAAGAATCGGAGAGATTGGAATAAAAGGGATAGCTGAGAATATACAACGCATAGCAATAATGAAAACGGCTAGGAAGTAGAGACTCTAATATACACTACCGAAAGTTTTAGCCAAGATCTCCGAATGGAATTCGGAATGGAAAAGTGTTCATATGTAACATGTCCGATATGCTCAAACCGTGTTCGTTAAAGTTTATACCTCTCGTACCCTCACGCTGTCCGGCACCGTTGAAAAAAAAAAAAAAAATAATAAATAAATTCCACTCGGTTTTTTTTTCCTTTTTTTTTAATAAAAGCATTTATTACCTTTAATGTTAAGTCTGGACATCACTTAAAAAGTCTGTCGCTGTCACATGCCCTGGACATCACTTAAAAATTCTCTCGCTGTCACATGCCCTGGATATCACTTAAAAATTCTCTCGCTGTCATATGCCCTGGACATCACTTAAAAAGTCTCTCGCTGTCACATGCCCTGGACATCACTTAAAAAGTCTGTCGCTGTCATATGCCCTGGACATCACTTAAAAAGTCTCTCGCTGTCACATGCCCTGGACATCACTTAAAAAGTCTCTCGCTGTTACATGCCCTGGACATCACTTAAAAAGTCTCTCGCTGTCACATGCCCTGGACATCACTTAAAAAGTCTCTCGCTGTCACATGCCCTGGACATCACTTAAAAAGTCTCTCGCTGTCACATGCCCTGGACATCACTTAAAAATTCTCTCGCTGTCACATGCCCTGGATATCACTTAAAAATTCTCTCGCTGTCATATGCCCTGGACATCAATTAAAAAGTCTCTCGCTGTCACATGCCCTGGACATCACTTAAAAAGTCTGTCGCTGTCATATGCCCTGGACATCACTTAAAAAGTCTCTCGCTGTCACATGCCCTGGACATCACTTAAAAAGTCTCTCGCTGTCACATGCCCTGGACATCACTTAAAAAGTCTCTCGCTGTCACATGCCCTGGACATCACTTAAAAAGTCTCTCGCTGTCACATGCCCTGGACATCACTTAAAAAGTCTCTCGCTGTCACATGCCCTGGACATCACTTAAAAATTCTCTCGCTGTCACATGCCCTGGACATCACTTAAAAAGTCTCTCGCTGTCACATGCCCTGGACATCACTTAAAAAGTCTCTCGCTGTCACATGCCCTGGACATCACTTAAAAAGTCTGTCGCTGTCATATGCCCTGGACATCACTTAAAAAGTCTCTCGCTGTCACATGCCCGGGACATCACTTAAAAAGTCTCTCGCTGTCACATGCCCTGGACATCACTTAAAAAGTCTCTCGCTGTCACATGCCCTGGGCATCACTTAAAAAGTCTCTCGCTGTCACATGCCCTGGACATCACTTAAAAAGTCTCTCGCTGTCACATGCCTTGGACATCACTTAAAAATATCTCTCGCTGTCACATGCCCTGGACATCACTTAAAAAGTCTCTCGCTGTCATATGCCCTGGACATCACTTAAAAAGTCTCTCGCTGTCACATGCCCTGGACATCACTTAAAAAGTCTCTCGCTGTCACATACCCTGGACATCACTTAAAAAAGTCTCTCGCTGTCACATGCCCTGGACATCACTTAAAAAGTCTCTCGCTGTCACATGCTCTGGACATCACTTAAAAAGTCTCTAGCTGTTACATGCCCTGGACATCACTTAAAAAGTCTCTCGCTGTCACATTCCCTGGACATCAGTTAAAAAGTCTCTCGCTGTCACATGCCCTGGACATCACTTAAAAAGTCTCTCGCTGTCACATGCCCTGGACATCACTTAAAAAGTCTGTCGCTGTCATATGCCCTGGACATCACTTAAAAAGTCTCTCGCTGTCACAGTCCCTGTACATCACTTAAAAAGTCTCTCGCTGTCACATGCCCTTGACATCACTTAAAAATTCTCTCTCCTGTCACATGCAATTACAACAAGAAACCAATTCCAACAATAATAACAACATTTGGAACATTTGGAGCAACAGAAAAAACTTTATCAATACCAACGAAGAAATCATTAATCACTTTTGGGGGAGGTGTACAATAACAGGGTTTGAGGGTTTTTTTTTCTCCTGAAAGATTTTAAATTCAATCTCTTAATTTAAATACAGATTATTGGTTCAACGTTTTCAGCTTATTTTCGTGGGTTTGAAAAAAATATTTCCGTAAAAATGCTAAGAAAACCCACACGAATGTTCCAAATGTTGGCAGCAGAAGAATATGCAGCGTAGGACAATAAAATTGTCGCCCCAAAGAAAACAATACTACAGATTTTTTTAAAAACATTTATGTAAAAAATCAATCAAAGTAACTTTGTTATGTAGTAGAGCTGACATCTATTAAATGTAGCCGCCTTCAGCCCCAATCACCGCACCGATACGGGTCCGGAACTTGGATCATTCCTTTTTCATAAGAGTCGGAATTTTTATGATTGTGGGACTGTTGAAATTTATTTAAGATTTTTTTTTTTACATAGGAATCACCACTTATCAAGGCCCTGCGGCTACCCGAGGATAAGGGTTATTGAGTGTACAGTAATCAATGGAATAATATCGCAGCAGTCGTTATTAATGGAAATTTGGCAGATTAGATTACTTAAGGGGGCGGTTCATCAAGAATTTGTTTATGTTGGACTTGAAGACATACGAGTTGTAGTCAGCTGGGAAGCAGGCAAACGGCACAGAGTTCCACGGGTGTGCAGTTCTAAGAAAGAAGCATTAGCCTTTCATCTGTGAAGATGTTATTGAGCGTACCCGCTCTGATACGGTTTAACAAGATTCGATTTATAATGAGGCTGTTTGCAATTGTGGGTGCAGAGAAAAGCTGTCACTTCTGGGGCTTATAGGATGATATCTGCAGGTCACTTCGACACGTTCGTTGCAAAGTCCTAGGTGAGGTCTAAGCTTTCTTCTCCATTTGTCTCACGGATATTCTTGAATTTCGCCTGATTTTTTCCCTAACGTTTTTGATTAGTTTAGGTGGTCCTGTAAGTGTGGGGGGGGGGCTGATTATTGTCCAATCTTTAGTCTATGAAGTTTCCAGGTAACGATCAAGCATCCTTTTTAGAAACATTTTGTTGGTTTGGGGTTTTCCCCCAAGTTTAATATTTCTAGTGAATGCAGGCCTTTCTCATGTGGCTCTATGACGAAAATGTTCTTCAATTCAACAGATATTGGTAAAAATTATTATCTTAAGTTTTCGAAAAAAAAATAAATAAAAAAGAAACCATAAATTACATTATCATATAATGAGAATAAAACAGCAAATTTATTTTAATACTAGTATTTCAGCCAGGCGTTGCACGGGTGCTTGAACAAAAAACAAACAAAGAAAAAAAACGGTAAATTTTTCTAACTTTGGCCCCCTATTATGACCCCTTAAAATTTATTATTTTGGGCTCTAATCTAGTTATTAAGTTAGATCCATGTCCAAGGAACCTATATCTAAAATTTCAATTGTTCATACCCAAAATTAACGGAGGAGTTTGGTAAAGTTCTCAAAGGTCAAATCGTTGAACTTTGACCCCTTAACAGCTAACTCTCAGTGCCTTGTATATCAAATTTCGAGTCTGTAGACTGAGAATTGACAGAGTTATTGCGTAGGGGCATGTACACAGACACACAGACACACAGGCAGATACGTTCACTTTTATAGATATATATATAGATTATCATTATAAATACTTCCGAAATTGTGTAAGATGACTTATGCCCAAACCTATACACGTATACACAAGCTGCTGCTAATTTTATTACACGCGCCCGAACGCGCTCTGTTCCAATAAGATACCGCAGTTTTGTTCCCGAAGGAAGAAGAAGAGATTGAGAGCATAAACATCTATATGAACGAACAGGGCAGTAACTAATTCGGATAAAGACGAGAGGATAGTTCTGGGCGGCATTTAAAATTAGTTGTTTCTTTTAATTCATAATACAGCGGAAACTTTATTTAATAAAAGGAATATAATTACAGCCTCGATTTCGAAATTTGACTTCCGGTTTAAGAAAACTGATGAACGTGATCGCCATTACGAGACCAATAATCCATTCACTACAAAATTAGTTTTAATAACTGGAATTAAACTAATTGTCGTTTTATTTGATATTTCTTTTGTTTGGAGAGGATAACAATTGGATGGCGAAAATAATATTTGCTGAGTTTGTGACATCAATGGTTGGGTTAAAACAATTCTAAGCGAAATCGAATATGTTGAGTTAAAAGTTCCACGTATTCATTTATTTTTCCTTACTCGAATTTGAATCGTTGTTTTTACTACGGGGCCGTAAATGGATGGTAACATTTAATGCTAGTAAAACTAAGCTGCTCTCCTTTAACAATTACAAGACGCCTCTCCAATAGCCTATATCCATGACAAATAGCATCCTACCTGAGAATTCTACCTTCAAACTCCTTGGCCTAATATTTGCGGGCAATATGAACAAGAACAAATACATACAGGGCATTGCAAAGGCTGCTGCAAAGTAGGTGGGTTCCCTCTATCGAGCTAGAAAACTACTCACGCCTGAGAGTGCCATGTACCTCTACAAGGCCACCATTCGCCTATGCATGGAGTATTGTTGCCAGATCTGGGCTGGTGCATCTACTTCCAGCGTCTCCCTCTTAAATAAAGTCCAGAAAAGAGTTGTCAATCTAATCGGTCCCACTTTATCCACTAAACTCCAGCTACAGTCCCATCGCCGCAATGTTGCATCACTGTGCCTGTTTTAAAAATATTTTAATGGAATGTGTTCTGCTGAACTTGTTTCACGTGTACCCCTTCGCCGTACATATCCCCGTCAAACCTTCACTGTTGTTGTCTCTAAATGCCAGAAAGATTTTATTTTAATAGTTTCTGCCCTCGAACAGCTAGACTTTGGAATTCCCTTCCAGTTGCCTGCTTCCCTGGCTGCACTGATATGCAACAGTTTAAATGTAATATAAACAAATATCTTGTTAATCTTTCCTAGACATGGCCGCAAATAGTAATCCCTTAAGTCCAAGTGGCGATATGCTTCGTAAGGGGTGAACATGAGTAAAAAAACAAAAAAAAAAAGACTTACACTTGTACTTTGGTAACAATTATGATTTGTTTGTGTTCCCGCTTATATTGATATGCAGGTTGCACTCGATAACAAAGAATAATAATTCACATATATAGTCGAACCCCGGTATACGGTGGGCCTAAGGTACGTTTTTTTTTCAGGTTACGATGTGTAATACAATATTATTTCTTGCTTTTGTTTATTGTATTTTCACCGCCTTACGGTGTTATTTATAATATTATTTGATTATATACACGTGTATAACATACTGTACTGTATTTTCTTGCCAATTTAAAACGCTGTATCCCGGGGTCCTCCTATATATGTCCGTGTGTGTGTATATTTGTGTGGAAATATACTTTGTTTTCATTTTAATATATACCAATCTTTATTAAATAAGCTCAATGTAATTACAGAGCAATATAGTGAATGAATGACAAAAGTCTATATTCCAAAGTTCATGATGTTGACCATCTTATAGTTTATTCCTTTCATTCAGTTGACATTGAAAATTCTTGACAGTATCTTTTTCGTAGCACAAAATCAATCACTTAATTATTATATCAATTAGTGAATCTATTTTGCACTTAACTCATCAGAAGAAATAGCAATAATAAAAATGTCAAAACGAAATAACTTGTAAATACGCCATTTTGAATTTAAAATAAAGTAACTAAACCCATCTATTCGTACTAAAAAAATGTTTTTAATTTGTTTATAATTTCCGCTTATATTAAATCATTTATTAATTTGAATTTGAAACTATACATACTTAAGCTCACTTAACTGTTTTAATCAAGTTTATTACTACTTCAATTATAATTCTTAGTATTAGTTAATTCTAAACCTATAATTACGTTTGGTTGAGATTTATTATTATTATTAATGATGTAATTTTCATAAATTTAGATACATTAATTATAATTAATAAATTTACTAATTATCAAATAGAACATTTTTTGCAGAATATTCATAAATTAATAGAACTTATTAGTACGAATAGATGGGTGTAGTGACTTTATTTCTAAATTAAAATGGCGTAATGGAAAAATATTATAAGGTATTTACAGCTTCTCTTCCGATTTCTGAATTTTAATCACGTCAAAACACACTGTATTTTCTTTTGACAGATTGATTATTGCTATTTCTGCTGATGAGTTAAGGGCAACATAGATTCATTAATTGATATAATAATTAATTGATTAGTTTTGTTCTACGAAACAGATACTGTCAAGAATTGTAAATGTAAACTGAATTAAAGGAATAAATTATAAGAGGGTCAACATCATGAACTTTGGAATATAGACTTTTGCCATTCATTCACTAAATATATATATATATATATATATATATATATATATATATATATATATATATATATACTCCTATAAATTCGTTTTTCTTTTGTGTGTATTGATATTCCTATTAAAAACCCCTTTTTTATTTATTTAAAAAGAAAATACAATGTTCTTATATATGGGTTGTGGAATTGCATTCACTAGCAAAAGATCAAGCTAATTTGCATATTCTTTTAAACATTCATCTTAATTAATTCCCTATTAGTTTATTCGGTTTTCTAATGGGATAATCATCTCTAGTTAACTATTACGTGTAATTATTTTCATGCAAATATTCTACATGATTTATACTTGCATAATATTTGCGTAAAAAGTTTATAGTAAACACAAAATTGTTTCCATATATATTTATGTATACGTATATATTTTTGCTTAAACAATTTTGCCTACCAAACTCCCCGTAGAGTTTTTTGTCTGCAGACATGAAACTTCATATATAAGGTATTCGAATCCATACGAAACTTTATATTTGGGCTGTACCCGGGAAAATCGGTGCAAAAGTGTGAAAATTAAAAAAAATATGCCAGTACAGGTTGAACGCCGGCATTACGAATGCATAACGTAGTAGCTGTTGGTTCATGTTTTAATTTTTAGCCATACAGTAAACATGTTTTCATAGCCCAGTAATTGCAGGAAGAGGAAAAATAAATCTTGAGCTGGAGGTTTTGGTTTCGATTCTGGGTAGTGGCGCATGAGTCTTTTTTATACTT
>NC_136523.1:26056362-26058862 GCF_053919585.1 Euprymna scolopes
TATATATATATATATTAAAAAGTTTAACTCATGTCCAGGTAACCTACATCGAAAATATCAAGTGTTTAAACCCAAAATTGGTGGAGGAGTTTGGTAGAGCTTGCAACAGTAAACTCTTTCAACTCTGACCTCTTTGCAGCCGAATTTTCGCCCCTCAAACTTATTAAAGAGTTTGCTGCATGTCTGCATACCTTTTATGAAAAATTCCAAAATTGGCTGAATAGTTTTCTAGGCACCGCAAATGTCAAACTTTTTGAGCTTTAACACCTTGGCAGCCACATTTTCGGCCAAAAAGCGATTATAAAGATTGGCATATGTCTGACTACTCTGTATGTAAAATTTGAAATGTTTAAACGAAACATTGGCTGAGTAATTTGGTAGAGACCGCAGAGTTCAAATTTATTTTTAAGTTTGACCCCAATTTTGATCCTTTTGATATTTATTTTTTTGGAATCAAATCAAATTAAAAAGTTTGATCCATGTCCTAGTAACTTATATCTAAAATTTCAAGGGTTAAAAGCCCAAAAACCGACGGAGGAGTTTGCTAGAGTCTTCGAAGATGAATTTGTTTAATTTAGACCCTCTGATAACCAAATTTCTGGCCGAAAACCAATTAAAAAGATTTTCCCAAACATCAATACCAGTTGTGTTAGATTTCGAGTCTGTAGACTGAAAATTGACTGAGTTATTTGTTATGGAAGTGTACACAGACAGACAGACACACACAGACATTTTCACTTTATATATATATATATATATATATATATATATATATATATATATGTGTGTGTGTGTGTGTGTGTGTGTGGGTGTGTGTGTGTGTTCAGCATTTTGGGGAAAGAATTCCATCAAAGTGCTCGATTACTGATAAAAAAATTCAATATAGTAGCTTAATATTTATTTATTTAAAACTGCACAAAACATCAGAAAAACATTGGTACCGTCGGTTTCAAGCCTAACCATGAGGAGAACCAGTTAATGGTAAATAATGTTAGGCTGTCGTCAGCCATTAAACGCTCCCCCTATGTTAGGCTTGGAACCGACGGTACCAATGTTTTCTGGCCTTCTATACAGTTTATATATATATATATATATATATATATATATATATATATATATATATATATATATATATATATATTAAAGGCTTAAAGACAACAACAAATAGTTGACACAAGGGTTAAGTTTTTAATGGTAGAATTACTAAAAATAACCAACACAAAATTCAACGGGATGCAATGTACTAAATTCATGCTTACATTTTTTTTTGCATGTTTGTTTATTGTGGTCGCTTTCCTGAAATTCTTTCGTAGAAATGAAGTAAATAAAATACATGGAAAGGTGAGTGACCCGACGTTGAGGCAGAGGGCACTTTGTTTCGAGTTGGGGGAAAATCAAGTCTTCTCGAACGGTAAAAAAAGGAAAATCGAAAAGTCCTCCAGAGAAGTTCCAAAATTTATAATGAACCTTGTTGGAGCAAACTACGCAAGAAGATGAAATGTCTTGGAGTGGCTAAAAAAAAAAAAAAAATGATGGTCGGATACAAATGCAAAAAAATGGTAAATTAGAACTGATGAAAGCGGAAAAAGTTTTTTTTTTTTATCTCAATTATTAATATTCCTTGTTTGGATTGAAAAGCTGTTTGCTTTGCTTATTTATTTATTTATTTATTTTTTTTTTATCCTTTTATTCTTTTTTCTCTATTCCTTCTTTTCTTTTTTTTTTTTCGTAGTTAAATCCGTTTTTTTTTTCTTTCTCATATTCTTTATATTTTCATTTTAGTTGTTTTCTTTCTAATTTCGCTCTTCATATTTTTCTATTTCTTTCTTTTTTTCCTTTCATCGTTTTATTCCTCTTTTTCGTTGTCTTTTGGATTCCTCTTTTTTTTATTTTTGTTTGCTTCTTTTTTAGCTCTTTCTTTTTTTTATTTGTTTTCTTCCTCCTTTTCTTTTCTTTTTCGTTGTTGTTTCCGGTTTAATAATTTCTAATATTCTTTATATTTTCATTTTTGTCGTTTTCCTTCTAATTTCGCCCTTAATATTTTTTTTCTGTCATTCTTTTCTTTTCCTTTCATCGTCTTCTTTCCTTTCTTTGTTTTCCTTCTGTTTTTCTTCTCCTTTTTCTATTCTTTTATTGTTTCTATTTAGTCTATTTTTTTCTTCTATCTTCTCCTTTTCTTCTTTTTCTTCTTTTTCTTTCTTTTCTTAGCGGAGATAACTACGCAAGAAGTGAATGAACTTGTTTTTTCTCCCTTTTTCTTTCGTAGTTGTATCGTTTTTTTCTTTTTTAATTTTTTTTTATATTCAAAGTTTTCTTACTCCCATCTTATTTTTCACTTCAAGTTTTTTTTTTTTAGTGTGACTGTCTCCCTCTCTCTCTCTCTCTCTCTCTCTCTCTCTCTATATATATATATATATATATATATATATATATATATATACACGAAATTGTTTAGTGTGACTGTCTCCCCCCTCTCTCTCTCTCTTTCTCTCTCTCTCTC